>NC_059432.1:48057633-48098194 GCF_021028975.2 Sphaerodactylus townsendi | reverse complement strand
CGTTGCCATGCAGAAACGGCCTTAGACAGAAACAGTGTTAGGCCCATCTTGATTGCATATCCTCACAGAGACTGAAAACTAAGAAAATGGTTGAATAACCCACGGTTAAATAACCCAATAATTTTTGTGCTCTCTAGGCAAAGGTGCCCAGGGTGCCCAATCCACCCTCTGCATGGAGTCAGGAAAGCAGCACTCCCTCTCCTCTCATTCCCTAGTGTCCTGGAGAGGTGGGAATATGCTGCTGCTGCTCCTTGCCTCTGGCAGCTGGTGCACATCCTCTTCATCCCCTATGACAAGACAGAGCCCATCTTGCCCGATCTCCAGATGGAGGGAGAGAATAGGCTCCTTGTAGCCATCCATCCACTGGGCCTGGGGGTGCCTCTCCAATGTTGCTGGGGGCTGGGTGGTGGTGGATTGTTTGGCAGCTCTCCATGATTGAAGCTTAGGCAATTGCTGAAGGCTGCCTTGAGAAAAGGCTACCCCTGAAATCGCCACTCTCACTGAGACTAATTCCACATGAAACCAGTAAACACAAATAACAACAAATAACACAAATACTGAAAGTTGTTATAGGTATGGCAATATACATCTGCTTAAAATATTTTGTCAGATAAATGCAATGTCTCTTGCTGCCAATGTTCCTTCATCATATAGCCCAGATAAGAAGTTTATGGGGAAGGGGGACACTCACAGACATGTTGGTTGAAGGGCTGCAATTGCAAGGGGAATTGGAAGGGCCCTCCTTTAGCAGAATAGAACCTTTGTATATAATCAAGTGGCTTTCAGCATTCTTCTGCCATTTTATTTTAGCCTCACAATAACCATATGAAGTAGGTTAAGATGAAAGAGAGTGACTGTTCTAAGCAATGTCCATGGTATGTCCATGGTAAAGTAGGGATTTGAACCTACATTTCCTAGATCTTAGTCCAGGACTCTAATTACTATATCACAAAATTTATTTTTATTTGCTTTGTTTCAGTTATGCTCAGGGGTATAGCACATTAGTCATATGTAGTTATGCCAGTTGATACAACCAATTTTATTGCTTTATTTTACTATAGGTGCAGGAAAGATTATACCTATGAGACTTATTATTCAGCATACAGAAATATCCTTCGGTTTGGCTTTCGAGCCTTTGAGTTTCTTCGCAAACATCAATCAGTTTACCTGCGATGTAAAGTGGTGGTTTGCAGAAGCAATGTTTACCCCACCCGATGTACTCGAGGTTGCCTGTCTTCATATAGAGCCAAGAGAGATACAAGCTCTTACCAGGAAAAGCTAGATGTAATCGTTGGGCCAATTGAACTTCAGGAAAATGGAATTGAGGGCAGAAGTTTGGGTAAATCAAGAAAATGCTTATCATAAAATACTTTCAATCATTTTTGAAGATGTCAGTGGCTATCTTGCAGCTGTTTGGCAGTTTTGGGTAAAGCAATTTCTGGAGACTTCGTGTTTGAGACAGAGAAATTTGGAACCATGTGTACTACTGAATATTGATAACCCTGGTTATATTACTTAAAATGCATCCTGTTTACCCAATTGTACAGGGTTGTGTCCCCCATTATCAAAAGTATTTTATTACCTGCCTAAGGTTTTCAGTTTACCTTCCATTCTTCACAACAGAGTAGATTTACCATATGTCAGCTAAAGTAGGGCAACCTCCCAGCAGTCTTGACCTCCTCCCTACCTTTGCATCTAGGCCAGCGGGAGATAGGTGGGAGGCAGAAATGACATGATGTGTCAACAATACATCACTTTTGGGTAAAAACCTGCAAGTGATGTCAGCAATGTCAGGAGACATCATTTCTGTGCTTTGCCCTGCCTCCAAAGCTCTGAGGATGCCAAGTGTTAGCCTGGCAACCCTACAGCAGTCATAAGCTATGAATTACAGTATGCATGCATACTTCATAATGACTCATGGGCCCAGTACCTCTTTCAGTAGCTGCTGGGATTACTGCTCTATCAAAGTGATGCACTGCAATTTTATTATGCTATGTATGAGCTAGACGAGCATTAACAGTTTGGCATGGAAAATTACTGTGCAAAGGGAAACAGAGGAGTTAGTAGCAATTGGTTTAAAGTTAATGATTGAGATTATGCATTTTGATCACTGTTCAAGCAGACAAGGTATCAATTTTTCTTTTCTTTATTTGCAGAGATAAAGGAAAAACCACAAGAAAATGTGGGAACGTTCAGCACTCATGCACCATATATTGTTGTTGCTGTTATACTGGCAGTTGTTGTCATAACGCTTGCAGGATTTATTTTGAAAAATAAATGGAAGAGACCAGTTCCATATGAAATAATGTGAGCACCTAAAAATCATGGGCCATAATTCCCACAAAATTAACCTAATTTGAGTTTAAAGTACACCAAATTGTGTGTTACATTATAGGCTTGGAGTTTGGCAAGCAGATTTTCCACAATGTAAGCTGAGAACTTGTGAAATGTATACTTATAAAAAAGACTATTTCTCCCCATGATATTGATTCCATTTGCCTTTGAAACATAAATGTAAAGAAAGGCATCTAGAAAAATGCATTGGGAAAGACTGAAACCAATCAAGCAATGTAAAGGCCCACAGAGTGTGCTAGATGTGACATGATGCCCAAACATATGTGCAGGCAGGTTCCCTTGAGTTGAGGCATAGAAAGTAATTTTCCAAATAAACATTTACTCAGAGGTAAACCTTACTGAGCAGCAGTGGCGTAGTTGGTTAAGAGCAGGTGCATTCTAATCTGGAGGAACCGGGTTTGATTTCCTGCTCTGCTGCCTGAGCTGTGGAGGCTTATCTGGGGAATTCACATGCCAGCTGGGTGACCTTGGGCTAGTCACAGTTCTTCTGAGCTCTCTCAGCCCCACCTACCTCACAGGGTGTTTGTTGTGAGGGGGGAAGGGCAAGGATATTGTAGGCCCCTTTGAGTCTCCTACAGGAGAGAAAGGGGGGATATAAATCCAAACTCTTCTTCTTCTTAATGAAATTTACTGGCATGTAACAGTGGATGGGACTGCAGCTCTAAATGCTATATTTCAGTCTCCCATTTGAAATCAAACAAATTAAAAATTATTTAACTTTCACTGAATAATCTGTGTTGTCATGAACATAAGGTACATAAAATCAGATTAGTTATGACTTTGAAATAATATAATAGCAGATCCAAAGGTTCATATTGGCAATTTAAATTGTTTGCTTGCAGTAAAGTATCTGGAAACAATCTTTGGTTCCAGTTAAATTGATAATATATTTAGATTTCTTTTCAGTCATGATTGAGAATTCAACCAGCAAGAAATGAAGACAAAGTTTCATTTCCTTCATGACATTTCAAATTTATGTTTTCTCAATGTCCCAAAATGAAATGTTTCTCTCTCTTCAAACATGTATTATCAATCACAATAAAAGTGGATTTCAGGTAAAAATAGTGAAGTATGGTCATTATTTATATAATGCAAGAGGTTCAGTTTTGGATTTGGTAGGTCTCTGATTTCATCAAGTGCAGCATATTAACAAAGGTATTGTTGGAAAAAACTAAGGAGATAGGCTGACTGTGGGTGAAGAGAAGATGTCTGGGGCAAAGCTGTGCTCACTGGCAATGAAGCAAATCAAAGTCATGCTAGAAGTGGTGCTGGTTGCCATGGAGAGAATGGAAAGTAAAAGCAGGGCTCCAGAAAATATGTCCACACAAGAAATCTTGAAGTGTGGACATTTGCCCCTACAGCGTGGTAGACTCCTTGAGCATAAACAACCTCAATGTATAATGAATACTTTCCAATGAATTCTGTGGTAAATATTCCAAATATACAATTGCAACATTTTACTTTGGGTTTTTTTGGAGAAATTGTTGTTAGCAGATATTGGATAGACTGCTTTGGAGACTTCCTGAAGTAGTCTCCCTTCTCTCTTTTGTCAGTTAATTTAGCATATCCTTGAAAACTCCTTGACCTTTTTGTAAACCTCTTATTTATTTATTCATTCATCATACCATTTTTCCATTCTTGGCTAACGTCATTACCTTATCTATTACTCTGACAACTAAAGCATGCATTGTAGTCTGTCTAGCTCTCAGCACTTGGCTTGATATGTGTTTACCACACACTTACCTGTTCATTTATTTTGATTTATTTCTTTATTCTGCACGGTCTCGTGAGTACTCAGGGCTTAACCAGATGACACAAATGTTCCATGATTAAATTTGCCAGTGTCTGACTCCATTTAAATAAAACAAAAAATATCAATTCACACACCATAACCAATATATAACAAATCCACTGTGTATTATATAACAAAGTCAAAAACAACATACATAGACATGAAGAAAATCTTGCTGAACAAATATACAAAACAGAATACAAGTGTGGGCGTTCCTTATGCTGGCAAAGGGGGCAAAGATGCCAGTGTGAGGCCATGCTGCATCCAAACAGCAATTCCTGCCCCCCAGATGGAACCCTGAGTCTTGCATAAAATGCATATTACAACAAATCTTTCATGTAAAAATAATGTGATGCAGAAGTCTTACATGCAGGCCAAAAACAGGAATCTGGATGTGGTCCTGCCCCCCCCTTCTGTTTCTCAAATAATATAAATACACATATGATCAGACAACAACAAAACTTGTGAGAAAACTGTTAATGTTCATTATAATTATGGGGATAGATGGGAAAAAATACAAAAACAAATTAAAGACCCTATCCATAACAGGAAAAATTAAAGCAGTTAAGATGTGTATAATGCCCAAAATGTTTTATTTATTTAGAACATTACCTATGGAGATTACTAAAAAACAATTTGAGGAATGGGATAAAAAATTGAAAGCATGGGTGTTTGATAAGAAAAATGCAAGAGTAATGAATAGTTTATATGCCAAATAAACTTTCAGAATGGGGAATACTGAAAACACAGGAATATTTTGAGGCATTCCAGATAAAATGTTTAATGGATATAAAAGAACATAATGCAGAAAAATGGATAAAGTTTGAAAATGAAGTAAATGAAGGAATAGGTAAACATGGTATTTATAAAAATGATTATAAAAAAGTAAAACAAAAAGTTATAGGCCCAAAAAAAGTGAATATGGAAATATGGAAATATGAGAAAAATGGAGAAGTAAGTGGATGCCTGGCATCCTGGATGATGCTCCAGTGGCAAGCATGGTCGGAAAAGAAGGGTGGAAGGCTATAAAAAAATTTGAAGGAAAAAGGAATACAGAAAGTGGCTGATTTAGTTCAAGAAAGGGAAGTTATATCATTGCAAAATGTAATAGAAATTGGAGGGAAAGAGAATTGGTGGGCACTAAGAGGGATTTGGGAAAGATTTAAAAAAATCCAGAATAAAAGGAGAATGTATAATAGTACAATGGTTGAAAAGCCATGAATTATTAAATGGAAAGATATTGGGATCAGTTTATAAATATATGTTGGAGGATAAGGATTTTATGGTGAGAATGCTGAAACAAAAATGGGAGAAAGAACAACTTTTTGACAATGAAAAAATAGAAAGAATTATAGATAGTATGAATAAGATAAAGATTGAAAAATATGTGGAACTGGAGAGAAAGGTAATTCTTAAATGGTGTAGAACCCCAATACAGCTAGCTTATATGATTAAGGGACTGTGCCCAAGATGTTGGCATTGTGGTGAACAGGGAGCATACTACATCCACATGTGGATAAAATGTAAAGAGGTTAAAAAGTTCTGGGAAATTTTTTTGAAATATATAGAACAGTTAGTAAAAGTGAAAATTGATATAAATAATGATTTACTAATGGTA
Organism: Sphaerodactylus townsendi; assembly: GCF_021028975.2. NCBI lineage: Eukaryota > Metazoa > Chordata > Lepidosauria > Squamata > Sphaerodactylidae > Sphaerodactylus > Sphaerodactylus townsendi. Next base: position 48,092,429 of record NC_059432.1, on the reverse strand, counting down.
GGAATAATAGAAGATAGGGTGAATAGAAATTTGGGACCAATGTATACAATTATGATTAGAGCTGCACATGCGGTTATAGCATTGGGTTGGAAAGATTATAAGAAATGGACAATCTCAAAATGGTTGGAATACGTATGGGAACAAATACAGTTAGAAATGTTTGAGATGTCAAAAATATGCTATGGGAAGAAACATTAAGAGACATTATGAAGATATGGATAACGTTTGAAAACTGGATGAGAGAAGCCGGATTTAACGAAGACATTTGGGAGAAGAGAATACGGAGAATGAACTTTCTGCTGCTTGCTTGAATAATGGAGAAAAAAGAAGGGGGGAGGGAGGGAAAAAAGGGAAAAATGTATAGTTCAAATAGATATACTGTATGTAACTGTTACACATATATTCTATACAATTAAAAAATTTTTTTTAAAAAACTGTTAACATATTAATTTATACTCAGCTGCATTTCAGTCATATGAAAAAGCCTGGACTGGAAACCTGCTGTGGGATCAGGAGCGAAGTGGGTGGTTGGGTGTCTGGACTGACAAGCATGCAGTGGTCTCTCTAGATTAGATTGGGAGTGGGCTGGCGTGCTTGCCTGATTGGTGAGCCTATAGTGGACTGATCAGACCAGATCAAGAGCGAGGGAAGGATTACTTAAACTGGCTTGAGGGCCTATAAGCCCTCTCAAGGGATTGAATCTGACCCTCAGGCTGCATGTTTGACATTCCTGCTGTAGAGTAAAGTGAATTGTGATATATAAGTCAAATAATTTCAAGAGCTTCAAAGCATGAAAATTCACATGTACTCAGGGCTCCTGCAGACGTATACTCCGCATTAAGGTTTTCAACAGCATTGACAGGTTCTCCTAACAAAACAGGGTAAGAGACAAATTCAAAGAAAACTGAGACCTGGTAATCCAAATGACATCCAAATTACCAGAATCACAGCTGCTTTGTAATGTGGACAAGAACAAGATCAGATTATGAGACTTCGAAGCACTGCTTAATAATGGTTTATGGTTCACAATAGAGATTTGTAAAGGGTTTTAGCATTGTGAATATATCTAAGTGTATTAATTGTACCTTTTAAGAAGTTATAAAATGGCAAGAAATGATACAAAGGGGTATGCAAGTTAGTTTGAAACAAGTGGGAACCCACAAGAAAATTGTGGGAGTAGTCATCATATTACATTTGCTATTGCTTCCTTCCTTCTCCCCCCACCTCTTTCCACACACAAATTGTCCTCAGCTTCTCTTTCTCAGTTTCACACACATACACTCATGTCCTTCAATTGCACACACACTCAGTCATTACTTTTTTACAAAGCTGTTACTTTCAGTCTTGCACTCAGGCAATAGTATGATGTATTACTAAGACTTCCTCGGTACCTTGCTGGAACAAAACATGTCGATATTACACAACAGCTCTCAGAACTACAGAGATTAGTTTCCTTTAAGGCTGCCAGGTCTAGATTGGGAAATTCCTGGAGATTTGGGGGTGGAGCTTTAGGAGAGTGAGTTTTGGGAGGTAACCAGCCTCAGCAGGGTATAATGCCATAGAGGCCACCCTCCAAAGAAGGCATTTTCTCCAGTGAACTGATCTCTGTCATCATGAGATCAGTTGTAATTCTGGGTGATCTCTAGCCCTCTCCTTGCAGTTGGCAATGCCAGTTCCCATGGAGCAAATGGCTGCTTTGGAAGGTAGAGTTTACAGCATTATGGCCCTTCTGATGTCTCTCCCCTTCTCAAACCCCACACTCCTCAGTCTCCAACCATTAAATTTCCAGGATTTTTTCAACCTGGAGCTGACAATTCTATCTACTTCCTTTACTTGCCCCTCTGCATTGATGTAGGTATAGATTTTTTATGGGGTGGGTTCAGTGACTGAGGGCTTTCCGGCTGTTCCATTCCATGCATTGTTTCAAGCAAGCCGGACATGTAATGAGAGGGGTTTGAACCCGAGAAACCCTCCTTACCTACATCCCTGCCACTCTGTCTTCAGCTTTCCATTCTCATCCTCCCCGCCACCTCCACAGCCTCTACCTTGGAAAACTATGGTCTTTCTCACAGTGGCAACCAAAGCAGTTTACATTTATTCTCTTTTCCTTTTTATCCATTCAACAACAGCGTGAGGCAAGTTAGGCTGAAAGTGTATGACTGGTCCAAAATCACTCACTGACCTTCCTCAGCAAGATGGAGATTTGAACTTTGGTCTCCCAGACCTTGCTCTGAAGGTCTAACCTTTATACCCACTCTGGCTTTCATGGGATGGCTCCTGTTGAACAGTGGCAAGCTGCCAGGCCTGCCTGAGTCATGCATGTAAGGTGATACCCAGTCATCCAGAAGTTATTGCCAGGCCTAGAGTTCCAAACCTCCATGTGGGGCCTGGAGATTTTCCAGAATAACTGAACTCCAGACAACAGAGATCTGTCCTCTTGGAGAAAATGGCTGCTTTGGAAGATAGTATATATGACATTATATCCATCTGAGGCATCTTCCCTCCCTATAAACCCTGCCCTCCTCAGACTTCACCTCAACATTTTATTTATTTATTTATTTATTTTACATTTCTATCCTACCCTCCCTGACCAAAGCTGGGCTCAGGGCAGTGTACAAACATATTTGAAACATGCTATATATGATTCATAAAATGAACTTATACATTTCTAATATTAAAATGCAAGATGCCAAAACAATTCCAAAAACCTATGCAAAACTCACTCATCTCACCTTGGACAAAACCTCTGTACTTCAGATGCTGTCCAAATGTGGGAGAGACTAAGAGGATGGGATGATATAGACTGACAACACATTGATGGTTAAATGTTGTTGTAGGAAGGCCAGCAGATTTAATCAGGATGCATGAGTGGCCTCAACCAAAGGTCCAGGGGAACATCTCTATCTTGCTGGCCCTGTGGAACTGTTTAAGGTCCTAGTGTCTGCTGACAGAGAGATCCATCAGGCTGGGGTCAGGACAGAAAAAACCCTGGCTCTGGTCAAGGCCAGCTGCACATCTATAGGGCCAGAGACTGCCAGGAGATTTTTCTCAGAAGATTGAAGCATCCTTCATGGGCAATATGGGTTGATGTGGTTCTGCAGATATAAGGGTCCCAGACTGCTCGGTGTCTTAAATGTTAGTACCAAAACTTTGAATCTGATTCAGAGTTCTGCTGGCAACCAGTGCAGCTGCCATAGCACAAGTGTTATGTGCTCTCTCATCGACACTCCAGTGAGAAGCCTAGCCACTACATTCTGGACTAGTGTCAGTTTCCAAGTCAGTCTCAAGGGTAGGCCCACATACAGTGGTCTAACCTGAAGGTGACAATTGCATGGATCACTGCGGCCAAGTCACAGCAGGACAGGTAAGGAACCCGCTCTAGGAATTCCTTAAACTGGAGATGGCAGCTTTAGGCTTGGTCCCATCGAGTCTTCTTTCAAAGCCCAAAATAGCCCTGGAAAGCCCCCTGCCTTTTATTGACAGAAGCTGAAGCCTGGAATCTGTGGTTGCCTAGCAATCGCCACTGGAAGAATCCATTGCTTAAAACTCTACATGCTCAATTTTTAAAAAGTTCTCAATTTGTTTTTTAGATTTCAGGGTTGTTGTTTTTTTTGCAAACCTGGGGCTCTTTCCAAGTTTGAAGAAAGAGTCATCTTGCCTGTTTACGGTTCCAGTCACCAAAAGTTTGGTCAACTTTGCTATTGGAATATAAGGTTTGAATTACGACCCTATGATATGTATAACTTTAAGCCTATCTGGGGCTCGATGCTATTCGGACGAAAATATTTCTTGTGCAGCAGCCTGCTTCAATTTGCTCACCTGTCAAACAAAACAAGTATGGCATGCTATTCTATCCCCTCCTCTCCCCAATATTTTTAAACTGATTCATCTTTCAGGAAAGGCAAAGAAGCATGGAGACATGACTAAATGCACTTGCAGGTATCCATTTAATGACCATTCTGGGGGTGGGGGGGTTAGTCTTGGTTCCTTCTGGGCACAACATCTCTTGAAACAGGAAGGAAAGAAAGCGATAAGCATTGTGCTTCATATTTAAATCTGTTTATACAACAAGTATATAAATTAAAAGATAAGGAAAATACCATTGATAGACATAGTTTACCAAGAGGAATTTGGCAACTTGAAAGGTCTTGTATATGGCACTTCACTTTATCATAGATGGGCGGAAAAGAACAGATCAAATTCCAGACCATAACATGATATATATTCAGGTGTATCCAACTTGACTGTTACTTTTTCTATGTCATATGGAAACCTAGCTCAAGATGGATCACACCGTGGCCTTTCTTTGGTTGCTATTTTCAGTCGCAGGTAAATTGTCTGTGTGGCAAATGTTTGTCTCCTTTTATTTTTCTGTCTTGCACAAACAAGATTGAATATGAGTTCAAATCAGAACATAGTACTGAGTAGCTGAATATTAAATAAGATCATATTTGAACTTCTTCAACTGCTTTGGCTTTTCCAACCCAAGGTTTTTTGTTTTGTTTTTTTGCAGCTTGGCTTCTTAATTTCATTATTTTTCCCTCTTGTATCTTTTGTATGGCCATTGTTCTTCTGGTCTTCCTTTCCTTTCCAGTGGTCCAAAAGAAAAAAACCCAGGGAAAATATGGGAGAGCAATGATTGGTAAAGAATATGTGGGAAGGGGGAGGACAATTAAGAAGTTGAACTATGGCCCAACTCGGCATGGAAAAGCCCCTTAAGACAATATTCATAGGTTCTATCTTTCTAATCATAATTTATTGTTGTATAAATTACACAGACTGCATCTTCCCTTACTGATCATTTACAAACATTGTTATAATTAGAAACTGCAGTCCTAGATACACTTCCTTGAAAGTAAGTAACACTGTTTGCAGCATGTCTTACTTTTGAGTAGACATGGTGAGATGCAAGGTATTGAAAGAAATTGCATAATAGAAAGGAGTCTCAAAGCACTTTAAAGACCAACTAATTTTTATTCTATCTTAAGTTTTTGTGGATTTTTATACTTTATAGAATTTTTAAAAACTTGTTAGTTGTTGAGGTGTCACAAGAATCCTATGTAAGTTTGCTGCAACAAACTAACATGGTTACTCTTCTGGAATCTAAATTATTAGTTATGACTAACGTGTTTCATTGCTTTAATGGTATGTGTAGATTAGAATGAGCCCAAACATGTTAACTCAGAAGTAAGTCCCACCCAATTCAAGGGGATTTACGTCCTAGTTGATATCCATGTCATTGTAGTTCTAATAACTGCAGGTGAATTGGAACCTAAATGTTAGCTAGAATGTTCATAGTCTGGGCACATTAGTGGATGATCAATAATTTTAATACCATCCAATCATTACAGAAAGTCAGCATCAAGCTATGGTAGTTAATTACAAAAAAAATCAGATGTAAAAAAGGAAGACAGTTGCTGAGAGACACTTGTGTAATTCCCTTTATGGAAAGTTGGAAATACACAGCAAACATTTCCCCCATGCTTTTGTTGTTTAAATCCTCTAACAATTCCTTCTTATGGGACTTAATGATTCTTTCGTAGATTACACGTCAGCAAACCTGCGCTAAGAAGGCAATTGGTTCCTTAGCTAAATGCACTGGCCACCATCCAGTTTAGTTGCTTCTTCAGAATGTGAACATTTGGGTTCATGTCTGTGATTCCTAAGCATGGCTATGGCCAGAGATCTTTGTTTCTATTTTCCTCCTTTTTGGCAGCACTCAGCACATGTTGTCACAACCAGTGAACTGATCACCTCCATGCTCACTTTAAGGTTGATATAAACAATGGCCAATGAAATGAAGTCTGTAATCCTAAACCAACTTTAGATAGAGCAGAGGCAGTAAGTTTATGCTATCTCTCATGAATTCTACCTTTGAAGGATTTAGTGATTGCTGCCTTCTGCAAATTACATGCTCCAGTGGAGCTTTAGTGATGTGTTTGAAATCTTGACAGTTGTGCTTGGAGCCCAAACATAGAGATTACAATGAAGCCACACTATGATCAGCTGATAGTAAGTGCTGGTCTGTCCAGCAACATTAAAAGAGTTGAACAGAACAATAAAATGTCAAGCTCAACCATTTATTGGCTTATTGCTTGTCAAAATAATTGTCAGCTATTCTTGCAGCAGTTTTTAATTTTTAGGTGATCATTATTAAAAATGTTTAAACGTTTCTTCTTTGGATTTTTTTAGTTTATAAAACAACAGGTTGAAATTAAATTAAAAGAGTTTTTGGCTTAATTCCTCAGTAATTCAGTAATTCCTTAGTGGAACAAGTTTCCTCCGTAGCTGGTGGGCTCTGCTTCTTTGGAGGTTTTTAAGCAGCAGCTAGATGTTTATCTGAAAGAAAGCAATGCTGATTCTGTGAATTTAGGTAGATTATGGGAGGGTGGGCAGGAAGGGATGAGTCAGTGCTCACCTCTCCTGCCTCTTTCTTGCATGCCCAGGGTAATGCTGATTGCCCCTTTGGAGTCAGGAAGGAATTTTACTCTAGGCCAGATTGACCAGGGATCCAGGATAAGTTTTGCCTTCCTCTGGGCACAGAATAGGGGTCACTGAGGGAGTGGAGGGAGTTGGTTGTGAATTTCCTGTGTTGTGCAGGGTTGTAGTTACTTCAAACTCTATGTTACAATGTTTCTAAGTTACTATTTTTATTAATATATTCCTACCAATAATTTTCTGCACATTATAATTTCTGCCATAAATTCCATAAGTAAGGTTATGATTTATCCAGAGAAGGCAGAACCTTTGTGACTTTGTAGATAAATGTTCTTCACAATCCCTCCTTTCAATGTGTCTAAATGGAAGAAAGAATACTGCCATATTAGCTCCTACTGCTACTTTGCAAGAAAAAGTTGTCTTCAGAGGAAGAGTTAGTTGCTCATGCTTGAAGGATTGTATCAGATGTCTTTCTTGCCCTATTGCCCAGGAAAGAATTCTTTTCTTTTTTTATCATATGTATTTTATTGATTTTATATTTTAAAAAATAACATAATATAACTATAGATATAACAAAATATAACTGAATAAACCTTCACAGATAAAAATGACAAAAGGGCTGTGTGTGAGTGTATATATAAGTTTATTATATAGAACTGTTCTTATCTATCATTATTCAAATAATATACCTGTTAAGATTAGTCTTCTTTTAAAGATCAGAATAGATTAAATATCTGCTCCACATTAAGTAAATTAATTACAAATCAGACAGCCGCCCTTCTTCACAAAAACATCAGTAAATTAGTATATAGTATATTAGATAAAATGCAAGAGATATAATTGCCATTTCTCATCAAACTCCTGTTTTGGATGTCTGCACCAACAGGAAAAGCGGAAATTTACAAACTTCTTTGTAGAAGAAATTTTGTAGAAGAAATTTACAAACTCCTCCTCCTCCCCCCAAAAAAATTAAGTATCAAAAGGTCAAGAATAGAAAAGGGCCACTAAATTGAAAAATGCTGTACAGCAAACAGTGGTCAATTCTGCACAGCAAATATACAACGGGTTGCAGTCATTTTAAAGGAATCCATTTTCCTTTTTCTCATTCACATACGTGCTGTGTAAACAGCAATTGGAACCCATGGAAACAATCAGGATTGCTTTCGTGCCTTCGCATGGAGACATTTTCTTTTTGCGGGTGGATTGGTGGCCCTCCCGCTCGGTCATGCTTCCCCCAAAGAAACTACCGACACAATTTTAAAGTGGATAAGTAAATGGCCATAGCCAAAGAACTTTATTAACAGAAAGCATAGGAAATATAGATGGCGCAGCATGGGGGGTGATCCAAGCCTTAGGGCAGCACAAGTGCTGACCCCAGGGCAAACCAATTCCTCAGCCCGGTGCTGGAGGAATAAAGCAGGCGAAAGATTGGAGTGAGACAATGTCCAGTCCGGCGAAATGCCCATGACTGGAGGCCCCATCCAACTTACGCTAAGGGCGCAAGCTTCTCAGCCCCCTCAGGGCGTCCCTTCCTCGAGCTTGCTCCACCCCCACCTCTTAAGGAGGTGTGCCAAAACAGGGGAGCTCCCCCAGCTCCCCTTTCCATCAGATCATCCCCCATGCGCAACCCGTTAATGGCTATGACAAAACAACGCGTAAACTACAACCCAACAAAGCAGGGACCGGGTGGGAGGGAAAACCGTCTTCTTGCCAGGCTCCGAATGGGGCCTGGCCATAAGGCAGGGCCTTTTAAAGGCTCTGCCCCGCACCCTTGACTGACGCACTCTCGCCTGACGCGAGAGCCGCCAATCACAGCGACGACCACTCGGCTGGCCTTCCCAACAGGCCAGCCGACGTCGCTGCCGCCAACCGCGCAAGCGCATGCACAGAAGCCTTCCGCCGACCGGCCGCATCGGCGGCCGGGCAGCAGCCTCCCTCCTCGGGCCCCACCCCCGCAATGGCGGCCGCGGTAAGGCGCGGCCGCGCTTTAAAAAACTTTCTGCAACACATATGTAGCTGTGCAGGCATACAAGATGAACCCCTGAAGTCATGCTGATCATCCCACAATATGATCAGCTGCACCTGTGCAACATGCAAAAGAAAAGGGGGGGGCCTTCTTGGAATGGCAGGGCAGTGGCTGGTGGATTCTCCCTTATTGTGGACAGTGTGGTGGAAGGGATGGAAATAAAGTGCCTCCTGCTAGGCAGTTTGCAAGGGAGTGGTTCCAATCCAAGATTTTAAAAAAGGATCGCTTGTTTAGTGATTTTCGGAAATCCTGGGTTGAGGGAAATAAAACCGGCAGACTTGTTTTGGAGGTGAGACATGCGCACACACCCCTCTCCAAAGGGTTTATATAGCGTCCTGCTCTATTTTCCCTGTGTGGAATCGACCGTACATGTACATTTATTCAAATTAAATAGGGATACTAAGTTTGGATATCCTGTAGCAACACTTTTTCAGAAAAAAAAATATCTCAAGTCTATTTTCAGTAGAATGTATTATTATTCTGATGTGTTCATCCTGAAAAGTGATCTTGACTTGACTGGAACTCAAAGCTCCAGATAATGATTTTAATATTCTGGAAAATATGAATAAAGAATAGAATATTTTGAGCATGCACAGGGTATCTTTCATTCAACACTGAGTAACCACAGCCAGCCTTAATGCAGTTGGGACTAGATGTGGAGACATCAAAAGTAAAGATTGACTTCCCAAATTTCTGTATCAGTTCTTAGTTTGAGACAAATTGCTGGTCAGGAAATTATCTGATAACTAATGACTGAATGGAGAAATTTTGTGTATCATGTACACCCATAGAATATAGTTTCACAAGGGCAAGAGAAAGAATGGACTATCTTATTGTGTCTCTAGTTCACCAGAACTAGCAAAATGTTTTGGTAGGTATAGACTGAGAAAGAAACGTGTCCACTGGCACAAGGAATTAAGTAGTGGGGAAGATTATGACACATGATATCCTTTCAATTTCCATAAAGCCAATGATTGTCTGTTGAGGACATGCCCTCCATCTCCCTAATGGCTCAGGGTGCTTGTCGCTCATCCCAACCTATCATGAGCAATCCACTCCATCCCTGCCAAACTAGTTATGGCCTAAATAGTCAGAGACCAGTTTCACCAGCCTGAACATATGAAGTGGGCAAAACAAGACTCCACTCAATTGCCAATCCAGAAAGAAACCCCAGAAGTTTCTGCTTGGTCCCAAATGGTGTCCAGTTAATCCTGTGATATTCTTCAGCAGTAGGAAGCAAAAGCTGGTGCACAAGGGGGAGGCACCAATATATAGCCTTTCCTTTCTACCTTCCCCATTGGATGGCTGCTTTGAAATTCTTAGCCAATCCAGCATCGTGCTTCATTTGAAGAGAAACTGGGGCAAACCAATCCCTGGCTCAATGGCCATGAATGCTTCTTCTCCTTCCTTTATCTATCCTAAAAGGTTTAAAAGTTCTCTTCCACATCCTTCTTGGTACTATCTCTGATCATAAATTGATGACACCTGTGGACTAATTAATTCCAGTTCCCAATGGACCTAACAGCTACATGATAATTGCAATTTGTGTTTAATTTGTGGACAATAAGGACTTGAGGTAAGACAATGGCTGATCAAAAGTACAATAAACCATGCTGCAATATGAAATAATTGCCCTGATTGGACCTAAGTGCCCTCTCACACCTTCAAGACCAGATTAAATTAAAATGGTTATAACTCAAGGACACATCTCAAACCAAATCAGCAGTATGTCAACCTTCCGATACAACCTACCCAGCTTGGCAGCAGTAAGGAAACCTCAATCAACATAGTCAAACCAAGTAAAACATATGGCCAGTCAACACGGCCAAGGCTTTATATAGCTTTGATGAGGAGATGACCTGCTAACTGATAGGACTTTACTCAAATCACTTAGTACTACGTGATCCTTTTAGCTGGAGAATGAACCTGAGCCCTTGCGTGTGTGAAGCAGATGATGTAACAGTGAGTTGCAGCCCCATCCCAACACTCTCCCCTCATGAAACTGTTTCATTTGTGCAACTAATTTAATATAAAAACTGAAAAGCGAAAGGTAGGGCATTGGAAAGTCAAATTAAATGATATAATAAAATTCTGCACCAGTAGGTGGTGCCAAAACCTACAAAAGACAATTGCAACTAGTACATTAAATAATGCACGTGAATAGTATCTATCTCAAGTACAGCTGACTTAATGGTAACCTCAGCAAGCAGCTTTCAAGACAAGTGAGAAGTAGAGTTGGTTTGCCGTTGTCTTCTTCAGAATCTTCCTTGGTGGCCTCCCATCCATTTACTGACTTTAGCTGTGTCCATATCAGTTTGATCACCTAGCAATTAGTAGGTGATGGTATTTAGCCCTGATACCACTATGAGCTTCAGCTGATAATGATTTCCTCCCATTAATTCTCTTTCAAAGGAACAGGATTTCCCCCTCCCTCCGCATTGGTTACCTGAGACATACATTGGTGAATTCTGCAAAGGCCAAATATAATGGATGTTATATAAATCGGTTGCAGAGGGTATGGTGGGGCAGACGACTTCGCACAGGTTCCAAAATGAGTTTGGCCCATTTTATTCCCCTCAACCCAGGATTTTTGAAAATCTCTAAACCAATGATCCTTTTGCACAATCCTGGGTTGGAGGTGCTCCTGTGCGAACACAACAGGCAGGAGACGCTTTATTGCCCTTGCTTCCACCCGTTCACTTTAGGTTCTGCGCTGTCCACTGTCAGGGAGAATCTGCATATCGACCAGAATGTTATAGGCAGATTCTCTGAGTCCCTCACAATGTACAAAGTTGCCCCAAGCGAGTATGACAACCATAAATCTACAGCAACACATTCATTATTGCCCGGCTATTGCAGGGAGGTCACTTTTTCTTTTTTCTTTTATTTTGTGTGTTACACATGCACAGCTACACAGGTGCAACTAATCAGATTATGGGACAATTGGCATGGCTGCAGGAGTTCATTTCTGCATGCTTGCGCAGCTATGCATGTGTTGCAGGAAATAAAAAAAGAGAAGCATCTTTGTGGAAAAGTTACCCAGATTGTTTCCATGGGCTCCAATCACTGCCTAAACGGGTGCACATGTGAATTGAAAAAGGAAAATGGGTTCCTGTACAATGACTGCAACTCGCTATACATATGTGGTGCAGAATCCACCATTCTTTAGGATTCTTTTAAATTTTGCCTTTTCCAAATTATGCTGTTTAGGGATTTTTTTTCCCCTGGGGGGAAAAAATTGAAGACATGAATTTAAGGGCTGTTTCTATGGCAACTTTAACAGCAAATACAACTTCAGGTCATTTTAATTCATGGTCCACCATCACCATGTTGAATTTTTGACCTGATGCCTGATCTTCAGATGTAAGAGTTAAATCTCCCATGGCAAGCAAGAATAGTTCAATAGGGATGAAGGACTCAAAGGTTTTTCTGTTATTTGTCACATGTAGCACTGTTGTACAATTCTAATCACATCTTCAATTTGGTTATCCATCCCTGAACATAAAGTCTTTTTTCAGTTGTTTTTTGTCAGAATCATTCCCAGATGACCACCATGGAACAGGTGAATCAAACTTTCTTGCAGGTTTATTCGAATAACAAGATAGTCGTTTTCCAAAACCCTCTCATCTGCAATGGACTGCTCATACAGTCCATGTCTGTAAGATTGAATGGCGTCTAATATCATCTTGTTAGCAGGATGGTAGAAGCACAGAGAAGCAGTAGCCACACTGATTAAAAAGATTTATTAGATAACTACATTTGAGATAGGAAAACTGACAGAGAGAGCCTGCAGTTAATTTGCTAGTTAGGAAAGGAGGGAGAGCACAACTTCTGAGAAGGAGGAAATTAGACACGAGAGTATTAGTCTAAAGAGAGATAAGAAATTACACAAAGGGATGGAAAAGTCTCTAATCTTGCAGCCTATTCCGTGAACCTTAAAGGGTGGCCTGACAGAAAAACTGGCCAGGACTAGTCCTTACCAACATCGTCCTTGCAAAATAACTTTCCTCATCTTTCCTCAAAGAGATTAGAAGAAGACAATAGCTTTCAGCCTATAAGGCAAGTGCCCAACTCCAGCCCTAACTCACATGCCTCTATGAGACAAAGGATATGTTAACAAGGATTCCACCAACAGACATCTTCGTAATACTAATCTCATCTTCCAGTCTCTAACTCCTTCAAAGACAATTCTCATTTGCATTTGGCATTGTTTTGAAATTGTTATTAAATTATTAAATTAAAATATTAGCCTAAAATATAAAATTATAAAATTAAAATATTAGCCTAAAAGGCTAACTGATTCTGCGCTCTTCCTAACTTAGAACATTAAGCCAAGTGCCAAACCATTAAGGTTAACCATCCACTGCTTAAGTTAACTATCCAACACTTAAGTGTCCTTCTCCTGTCTTCTCTCCAGACGGCAACAGCCTCCTTTGTCCTGTGAGATTAGGGCCACTCAGCATAACCCAGGGACCCATTTATCCCTATAATTAGCCCCCTCACCCAGCACTCAGCATTCAGTATTTCCCTGGGCATCTCTCTGTCTGGACAACTGTTCCCAACACATTGCCTTGTTCCCCATTCTTCTTCTTCAAGTTTAGCGTAGTCTGCTAAACTCTGCTAATCGAACCAATCCTCTTCAAGATACTGTAAATATCACCTGTATTATCTGAATCCCTACCTGTTCCAGACTTGTATTCTCAACACTGTTTACATCCTAGGACTGTGTGAATTCTCTGCTGCTTTGATTTGTGTGCTTGTACATTTATTATTTTTACTCTTTTAATAAAAATTGTTAAAATTTTACTCTCATTTCCTGCAAATTTCTTGCAGAAATCAATTGGTGACAAAGATCTTGAACTTATCCAGCCCCTCACTATGCTCAATCTGCCTTTCACTAATTCCCCACTCCAAAAAAGGCAAACCCCACCATTTCTGATAACAATGAGGTTACTTAATTTGAAGACTGCGTACCAGCAATAACTGACTCTTTTTAGGCTGCATCTTTCCTCATGTATTAAATGTATTACATATGTTTTGTTCAGAGATAAATGTGACTTAGAATATCCTTTTCAAAAATGTCCCAAATAAAGATCCTTGCTCAATATGCTACATATAAGAAAAGGATTCACACACTCATCATTTCCATATTCATACTGAAGTAGTTATGTGAGAGTATTAAAATGTGGTTAGTTTGCAAGTTGCCATGTTCTTGATGGCAAATGTTCTTTTTTCAGGATGTGACAATGTGCTTTTTTACTTATCTAATGAAGCAGAGTGATGTCTGGATGTCCAAGTACTAGTCATAACAGCAAAATGTCTTTGGTCATTTTAAATATTAATGCTCTTTATTCAGCTGGTTTACAGCTGTCAAGACTTTATAGATTGCTATAAAGGTAGAAAATAGAATAGATTAATAAACCAATTGCGCATTGTAGAGACTACAATTTATGTGAATGGATGTCATGGATCACATACATCTCTCTGGGCGTTTTCGCACACACTTTTTGTTCCAGAATAAAAGCGAACCGCATTGATTCCTTGCCTTTTTAATGTAGTTTCGTCGCTCGATGGCATTTGCACATGGCCCTGTAGTCACGCATCTTCCCCTTGCTTCGCGAGTCCCGTGTTTTTGCATCTCAGGAATGCAAAAAACGACGACCAATTGGCTTGGCGCAAGCAGTCCTTAAGCGGTCCGGGTGGGCTAACGCCTTGCGCCAATTCGCGAGGGCGCTATTCTCGTCACGTGAGGACGCAGATCGCGGGTGAAAAAACCCTGATTACCAAGTAGTCTTCCGGATACATCTCGCCGCTGATTGAGACGCGGATCTCGCCGCCATTTCATCAGCCTCGAAGTTCTCACAAGCAATAAGGAGTCGAGGTACTGCTACCTGGTTAGTAGGTTGCCCTCACTAGTTGTGCCTCTCGCTGCTACAGAACTGTTTTCTTTGTGGGCATAATATCTGATGGAAAGCCATCAGGTCGCGAATGCTCCTCGACACAGAGTGGCATAGAGCTGCTTCTTCTGGTTGTGACGCTTCTTCTGTGCCACTGGACGAGGGTCGCGGTTCGCCGCGACAAGCCTTCATGCACGCCACGATGTACGATAGTTTGCCGCAGGCTTCAATTCGCCGTCAGTGGGCTTAGGCGCCGCGGGTCTCGCTGCTTGCCCGGCCGCCTCTACCGCTTCGGGTACCCACTGTAGCAGGGACTGGTGGTATAACTTCGCGCGGTGGTCATCATGGAACGTATTATGAATGGCTCAAGAACTCGCGATGAGCAGAGGAACGCTCCAGAGTGATCGCTGACAGCCTAGCACCAGCATTGAGGTAAGCCAAGACACACGCGATGCGGGCGGCGCTGTTCGCGGAGATGGTGAGTGGGGATGGCCATTTGCATCTGGCCAGTCCCAACTCCTTCTAGGAGGTGCAGCAGTTTGGAGTGGGCACCACCGCTGAAATGGGTCCATGAATTCTGTATAGCCGTGAAGAAATATCCTGTTCAAGAGGGTTGTCCGGCTTCATGGATCCAGTGGAGAAGGTAGGCTGACAGCTGGTTTTGATAGTGCCATCAGTCGCAAGTACACTCTCACTTTTGCGTGTCTCTTGGGTCTCCGTGGCCCTGGAGGTACAGTTTGAATTTCTGAGCTTGATTACACAGAGTCCAGGCAGTGGGGACACACATGTTCCCCTTCTTTATTTTATTCGAAATGGATCGTGAGGCTACTCCTGGTGGGTAGGCTTCAACAACGCCATCGATGCGCCTTTGCTACTGCCCGAACCTTGGTGAGCCGGACCTCCAGGAATTGTGGTATGCATATCTAATTTTGGAAGCAGGGAGCTGTGGGGTGCGCCCAGGTCAGAGAGAGGCAAAAATGTTGAACATTCTGGGGCCAGTTTTGGGAGGAAGGGCTGGGAAGGTTCCACCTAGGTATATCCCACCGATCGAAGCAGGCAGATATGGCGCTACTTAATTTGTTTTCTCGCGATTTGAGTATCTTGGGTAATGGCTACCACCTAATAATCTTCACCCTTAAGGGCGTTTCGGAAGGTTACTCGGTATATCAGTAATAATTGTATTGATAATAGCTGCCAGGCACTGGGCAAACTACAACCCAGGCAGGTTTATGGGTGAATTTGCAGCGGCAGCATCTTTTAAACTGGGGCCTGTCCTGGCAGTGCTGGGCGTACCAGGATCGGGCCCAGATTTTAATCCAGGAGCTATTCAGCCAATTGGCCCCTCCTGTATTAAAATAGAGAAGAGAGGAAATGAAGAAAAATTCAGAGCAGGATCTCTGATGAGGAGAGAAGCCCATGGCAAGGCATGCCTGCAGACCGCCCCATACGCACTACGTGCCTCACCCTGCCAGCTTTCGTTCAGAGACACAGAGCAATGGGCCAGCCGACAATTCAACTGTCTGTTTTTCCCAAACAACCTCCAGGTTACGCCGGATTTGCCAATAACATAGCGCCTGGAGCAATTGATGGGTGCCACATACAGATTCTAAACTCCATCGGACGCTTCGCGGACTACATCAACACAGGAAGAGGGTGGCCCCCCATTGTTCTTATGGCTGCTTCATGATGACAAAGGACGCCTTTGAGGTGTGATTATTGTCACCCCGTAGAAGCCACGACATTTTCAGGGGTTGCCATTTCACACAGGCCATGGACAGGGGTGCCTTCCCAGTTAACCCTGTATTGTCCATTCACGGCGCGGCTGTCCCACCGCTGATTTTGGCGGATACGATTCCTTACGGAGGTGGCTAGGAAGCCATACCTTCATCCACGAACGAGAGCTCTGTACAGAAGAATGAGCAGGCCAGATGTGTTGTAGCCGCGGCCTTTGGGCTAATAAAGGGGAGGTGGAAGTGCCTGTGGCACAAGTTGCCCATAAGGGTGGAGAGAGGGTTAACTCCTGGTTGCCACTTCTGTGTTGTTCTGGCTACAACCTATGGCAGCTGAAAATCAGGACTCCTCGAGAGTGAATGATGGACTGGCCCCTGCTAACTCAGGATGGAAGAGCAGCAGCCCATCATAATTGACCAGGTGAGGTCCTACTCTGGAGGATCAAAGCATCTGCTAAGGAAGCGCCGTGAGAAATGCCCCTGGCCACCTACCTTCTACTGCAACCGCCCTGGTGCAGCAGCAGCAGTCTCCGCTCATGTCTTGTACCATTGGTGTGTGCTAATGTGCAAAAATTTTTATTTTCCTAATAAAGTTTTTTTCCACTGATAAACTAAACCTACACGCTCTGCGTCTCAATTCCACGACACATCTCCCCCCCCTCTCCACTCACACTTGGAGACAGCATCCAGGTGAACCACCTTCAATTCATAAAGGAATTGTCTCATGAGTTGATTAGTGCGTCAAAAGCAAATTTTGGGAGGCGGAAAAAAAAGTACGCGTGGTTTGTACGAAATCGGAACGTCCCCGCGAGCAAGCCTACGCCCACCTATAAAACGCTGGGCTTAAAATTGTATTATTAAGGAGAGGTATGTGGGAACAGTGAGGCCTTAAGTGAGGACTGTGCACTGGAAGTTCATAGGACACTGCCAGGACTCCTAAGGCGTAACGATGGATGCTTGTTTGCTGGAGCACTTAACAGCAGTTTTACAGCCTGTGCGCTGGAGGCATGAGGGGACAGGAAGTTCCGGGTTAAACATGCAACGTCATCGCCAAGCTCCCGTTAGCTCACTAGGCTGCTCCCTTCCAGCTTGTGCGGTTTCGTTGGCCTATCCCTCTCGCAATCTCTATCAATCTCAGTAACAGTGAGCAATTTAAGGTCATGTCGCCCTCCGGGTGTGAACTGGTCGAAGAGGGAGGTGGAGGCTATGATACCGTCTGTGATCAGCAGGGTAATTTAACCTGGTGGCAGCGAAGGTCTCAACAGGAAAATATAATTCCGCCTCAGCAGCGGCTATGCAGGCGCTGAGGACACAACAGGAGCCCTACCTAGATTCAAAACAACAAGTGGAAAGCGCCAAAAGAGTAATTCTTAAAGCTGAGAGCCGCCTGGCGTGGAGAACCAAGCTGCCGCTGGGAGGCTAAAGCACTACTCCTCATGCGCCGTAGGCTTGGCTGAAGGCTGGTGGTCCCGGAGCAGACATCGGAAATGAAGGGGGGTGAGTTTGGTAATTTTCCACAGCATGCTCTTGCAGTGACAAACCAGTTTCTGGTTTCAAATGCACCTGCTAGCTTTTAATCTGAGCACCACTGGAGAACCAAATCCAATCAGTGGTGATTGTGAGTTTAGCCGAAGGAGTGTGACTTCTACTTTAGTGCTGGCAGAGCACTCTTATGCAATGGGTCTGCTTCTTGAGCAATAACGATGGGAGGATTGTGTGAACGAGCAAATTGCAGGTAGCAATGAGCACCTCGTGCGCAGCGGGATTTGAGGTTAATAGCCAGAGCCAGACCACTCCCTGGCCGCGGTGCATACCCCCCCCCAACGCTGCGCAGCGGCTGGTGATGTGAAACCTTACCTTGTCAATTCAGGTTCTCATGAACAAGCCCAAATGTAATTGCTGTGTTTACTTTGGCTGTGCCCTAGCATTTAAAGGCTGTGTCTGGATCCAAATCCACGCCAAGCAGTCTTGAGGGTGGGGCAAGGAGAGGGGAATGTGATGCCTTTGGAGCATGCTGCAGTAGAGGAAGGGGGGCTTCGAGGTGGGCACACTCTTCTCCTCCTTTCCCTTTACCACTTCCTAGTCATGCAAATTAAAGCCGGGCATGTGAGCACCGCTATCTCCTCCACATGCATGCTCTCAGTCTGGCCTATGGTCTAGCTGCAAAAGCCATTTAAATCATGGTGGAGCGCATTGTGACGGAGTGTTTCAGGCCACTCTGCTCTCTCCCGCTGCTTCTGCATTGCCGCGAAAAGCCACTCCATCAACGGCAGAAAGGTTACACTCTTTTAACCAACAGCTGACGGAAGAGCGACCATATTCCCGCCCCACCTTTGAGAAACTTGATGTGTGGAGTCTTAAGGCAACTTTAAGAACTACAAACTTGAGAAAGCTAAGACATAGGGGAACTTGCATCCAGCTTGCCACTTCTACCCTTGTCTGGATGGGAGCCCCACATGCTGGCCTCCTGTTCAATGACAGCAGGGCTCTGTTGAATGTGGGAGAGAGCTTAATTTTAAAATTAGATGTATGTGGCTATCTGGAGCTTGAAGCCATGCATCCCCCCTATTCCCTTCAGGAGCAGCTTCACCACCACCAAAACCAAGGAGGAGAGGAGCTTGTGGGGCCACCCAGGTGCAGGCAGTGAAGATGAGGGTAAGCCCACCCAGAGTGCCATGTTCTTTGGGAAGGTGTTACGCTGGATGCCAATCGCTGCTCCATGTTAATGAGAGCTGTGTCATGCATCTTCAAATGCTAACTGGCTCTGCAATCTCTCCATGTTTGCAAGGAATGTCTAGGGACACAGAGGGGCTCTAATCCACGGCAGGGCTTCTGCAACAGAAAACCACGCACACGCGGCAGTTGGCACTCTCAGACAGAGCCACGCTGGATGCCAACTGTGAGCATGGAAAATCAAATGTAGTTGTTTTAAGCGTAAGCCGCGCAGCAGAATTTTCTGCATGGAGCGGGATGGCTTGGCGGTACTGAAGAGCTCTGAAGGGGGGGACACAGCGGCAGGAACCAGACCCCGCTTGCATCATCTAAATTTTTCACTGTACAGGCCTTTCCACACTCTTCGTGACAGGGGATCTGGAGCGAGGCTGGCTGTGGTTGAGAAGTGGATGAACAGGAGGAAGGGGCCGCCAGGAGGCCTCTGGCAAAGCCGGAGGGCTGCAGAGAAGGCAGGCAAACCACATGGCGCTGGCATCCAGCTTAAACAAGCACCAAACTTCCTTAACCCATCTCCCGCTGGCCCTCAGTTGTCTTTAGCTGTAAATGCATTGCTTAAATCACACAATAAAGGCAATTTCGTACTTTCACAAATGCTTGCAGCATAAGGTTTTATTATCGCTTGTTGGTTACATCTCTGCAAAGCAGAGGATTGTCTGTTTTCCATGACCTTCCTCTCCTGGCAACCAACCTGAGAGGACAGATGTATAACGCTTTTATAAAACATAAAACAATTAAACTCTTGATGCTTAAACGCATTATCACTAGCCTATGCAAAGCAGGGTCCTGCCTGGTGGTGGCAGACAGAGAAAACAGGGGTGGGTGGGTCGCTTTGCTGGTTACATCTTCTGCAAAGCAGAGGATTGTCTGCTTTCCATGACCATCCTCCTGGCAACCTACCACAGAGGGCAGGCATCGCAGCCCTTTTAAAATATTAAACTAATTAACCTTTTGATGCTTAACGCACATCACCAGCCTATGTAAAGCAATTCTGGCCGGTGGTGGCAGACAGAGAAAACAATAAGGGTGGGTGGGTCGCTGGTTGGTTACATCTCTTGCAAAGCAGAGGATTGTCTGCTTTCCATGACCATCCTCTCCTGGCAACCTACCACAGAGAGGCTGTGGACGTAGCCCTTTTAAAATATTAAAACCAACTAACCCTTGATGCTTAAACGCCACATCAATAGCCTATGTAAAGAGGGGGGGGGGGGTTCCCGCTGCGGTGGTGGCAGACAGAGAAACAAGGTGGGCGGGTGGGTGGGTCGCTGGCTGGTTACATCTCTGCAAAGCAGAGGATTGTCTGTTTTCCATGACCATCCTCTCCTGGCAACCTACCTGAGAGTGGGCAGCCATGTGTAGCCTGTTTTAAAATATATTAAACAAATTTAACTCTGATGCCTAAACGCATTATCGCTAGCTAACCTATGTAATAGAAGGGCTTGCCCGCGGTGGTGGCAGACAGAGAAATAACAGGGGGGGAGGTCCTCACAGGTCCATTCTGCTTTGGGCTTCCTGCCGCCAGCATTGGTTGCGATTCTTGGCAAGCCACCTGAGTGCAGCACAGCTCAGAGGTCTCCTAACCATCATCAGGTCCTCCACTCAGGATGGAAGTTAGCGCCGTGGCGCCCACACAGGACTCCAAGTCGGTGTCCCCAGCCAGAGTGGGATAAGTCACCTCTGCCGATCTCCAATGAGATTTGCAGCCGGGCCAGCAATTTCATTAAGGGCAGGCACTGCTGAAACGCTTTGGGGCAGGTAAGGTTTGTGGATGCTTAATCGCAGGAGCAGAGGCTACCACGAACCCCAGCACTCCCCTGCCACCGGAGCCCATGCGCTTGCAGCAAAGCCGGGCCACAAGGGTCTGCATTATGTCATTCTGTCGCATGGCCAGCCCCAGCGATGACAGCTCCTGTTTTGCTCTGCTGGCGCTGCTCTTGCATGAATGACGCCTTTACCTCCTTTCCCCGCCATCCTCGGCCTCTTCCATTGCTCGACTTCCTGCTCCACCATGGCCTTCTGCAAAGTCAGCTACACTCCAACACGCCGCGACACGCTTCGTCAGCAGCGTCATTCTCCGCCTGGTGAAGTCAGTTCCATCATGGGCAGGTGTGGAGCCCGTAAGATGGCGACGCTGTTGAAAGAAGCAAAATTCACAGCCAGGTGATGGAAGGAACTTTTATGAATCCACTGTCATCTACCCTAGGCTCGCATGGAGGAGACATTAATTTCTGTTGAGCACATGAGCAGATCTGCATAGGCATCCCAGGGTTTGCAGATAAGCTGAATCCTCAGAACCCCTAGCATTCAAGCATTGAGAAATCGCTATGAGAGCTCAGTGTCGAGTACGAGCAGCTCACTTTGCGCATGTCTCTTGTCGGCAATGGAGTGGGTTGTTCCATGCTCTCAGAGTGCCTACCACAAAATTCTGGTGTGGGGTTGGGGCCTAGGTTTCAACGCGACCTTCATTTGCACCAGAACTCCCAGCAATAGATGGTCAAGGACATCATTCATGTCACCAGAGGTGTCTGCAAAGAGAGCTGCCATGAAGGAGAAAGAACATGAGGCCGCATCATCACTTTTCCTTTGACAAGCACTCCACCCATTTCTGCGCCGTGGAGTGCTGAGTCGCAGGGCATTTGGCCGCATTAATCGCTCAGCAGCACACCACCCTGGCAGGCGAGACACGCAGCACTAACATGCAATGGCTAAGAGGCATCCTCTATTGTGGTCACCCCATGCCCGCCTAAGCCTGCGAGGGACCATTGCTCCCTGCATCGGCCTGCAGGAAACCATTGAATGCACTGTTGTTTTGGGGCAAATTCCATCACACGCTGTGCCCCTTAACCCGCCCCCACTTTGGCGACGACTGTGATGGAGGGATGTCGCGGGGAACACCACAGCACGGCCTTTACACCAGCAGGCTAACAGCCAATGAACTCACCACTCATCTGCGACATAGGGATTCGCGTAACGCCCCTTCGAGAATTGCTGATTTCTGAGGTGGAAACTGCTGGCTAAAAAAGCCGCGACAAGTTCAGAGCCAAGGCAGAACCGCTGGACTAAAGAGGAGAGAGGGGAGAATTGAGGATTCACTCCTAGTCCACTGCACTGTGCAACAACAGCCATACGGGAATGCAAGCATTTCTGCACATCCGCCAAGACCTTACAGAGAAATAGGACATGAGCGGGGACCACAGTTAAAACCAAATCCCAGAAGTGAAGCCGCAGAGTCTGGAGTGCCCCATCACAAGAGAGGCACAACAGAGCAAGCGCCTGCATCCGGGGTATCAGGCAGAAGCATAGGAAAACTCACCCCGGATGTAGGGGATGGGGTGGAAACCTGCAGGTTCCAAGGCCTATGGTCTCTGCAAGTCTCTGCTCCTAACGCTGGTGGGAATCCCTCGCGTCAAGGCGCCTGGAGAAGCTGCCACGACGTTAATTTTGCCCAGCTCGAGCTGATGCGGGGTTGATCGGGTCCTGTCCCCCCCAACATCTGCCTCGAAGCTCATGAAGGCAACAACCGGCGCTCCATTCCTGAAGTGTTGCTGCGCTGGGTGTATCCGCCAAAGTCCTTTTCAAAGTCTTTGTTCGGCCCTGCACTCAACGACGCCCTGTTGCGGTGCCCTTCGCGATTTGATCTAAGCAATTCTCTCTCAAACATCGCCCGTTGCGGTAATGAGACTTTGGGAAGCCAGCGAACTTCTTCCCCATTACACGGTAATGAGGTCCTTCGCCTCTCCCGCCGCTTGATGATACGCCTTACCCGGACTTCTTACCCGGAAATGGCGGGCCATTGTTTCAGCGCTTCGGTTTTCCCATCCCGCTAACGGTGACTCTTCAAACGCTATGCCGTAACGGGCAGGAAACGAGCTGACGAAATACCGCGGTGCTGGGCAAATATCACCGCGCAACGGCCACGAGGTTCGGTGGGCCTGCTTCGCAAGGCGCATAATCAACGCAAAGGAGGGGAGGCGAGCGAGCAAGGAACAAAGGAATGTGCGCTACAAGAGCCAGAACGGTCAGATCTCCCCATTGATGGATCAAATTGCCATCGCCATGAAACCGCCGTCACTTCGATCCACTACCCACATTTGTTTTTTTTTTCCCGCAACTAGGCACCAAATTTGGGGAAACCGCGCTTTTCCCCAAAAGTTGCATTGGCATCGAAAGCGACAGGAAAAAATGTGGAACAAATTCCGGCTGGAATGTGGCACAAAGGGGGGTCGGCACAATATTTCGCTTAAGGCAACAGATGTGTGATACCGCGACGCATCTCCCATACTAGATCTGGTAACAAACAGGTAAAAGCGAAAAACTTTTGTTCCCCCTCTGCCCTTCCTCTTTCCCAACCTACCCCTCCTTTCCTCCTTATCTGCTTAATTTATTTGGAGGGTGGGAGAGAAATTTTTAGGCTGTTTCAGGACCTAAAATTGGGTCCCTAAGGGTTAATTTCTGTTGTCACCATCAACAGAAGTCATAATACAATTGTAATGTTTTAAATTGCTTGCTTCATTTTTATGAAAAGTATATTGTGTCATTATTATATACGTTAGCTGCCCTGAACCCGGCTTTGCCTGGGAAAAGGCAGGATAACAAGCCCAATAAAATAAAAATAAATAAATATCACATTCCTTAAAGTAAAACAGTGACTACTGCAAATAATCACTGGAATCATCCTTCAGATACCTTGTGATTTGCATTTTCCAGTTTGAAAATGACTTGTGTCTTTTTTGGTAATTATTTAAAAATGTATTTTTTAATCTTTCTAAGAAGGGACTGTGCGACTAAGAGGTGGAAAAAGCAGATGCGAAGGACGGGTTGAAGTGTATTACAGAAAAAGATGGGGAACAGTCTGTGATGATTTTTGGGACCTCAAAGATGCAACGGTAGTATGCAGGCAGCTTGGATGTGGAAAAGCTCTTGCAGCACCAGGCAATGCTCAGTTTGGCCCAGGCCAAGGAACAATGATTCTAGATGATGTACGCTGCAGTGGGAAAGAACTCAAATTGAAAGACTGCTCCCACAGAGGCTGGGGAAAGTATAACTGTGCCCCCAGTGAAGCTGCTTCTGTCATCTGTTCAGGTAATCTTTCATTTATGGGTCATATAAAATGTAAACATCAGTGTTCCTCATATAGATGAAAACATCTTTCATAGATTATTTGGAAAAGTCTTCATGCCAGTATGATTTGAACATTTCTGTCCCCAGTTCCCTAATTTTTTGCTCTTCAAAATCAATGGTGCACATTATATTCCAGCAGTGATTAGAGTCTTTAATTCAATAGTGATTTCACAACTTTTGTATGGTACACCCAATATAGATTTGTGTTGTAGACAACTCTGTAAACCAAGGACGTAGGTAAGGGTGGGGGGTTCTCGGGTTCAACTCCCCCGTTCATGTCTGAAGCTCCTCCCCCCCCCCGTTTGTGGGTTTTAAAAACATTTTAGTGGTTTTTTTGGTTTTTGGCCTGCAGGGGGCGCATTGTTTAGGATAGTAGCACCAAACTTTCATGGACTCTTCTGATGATACTACCCAGGTTTGGTGAGGATTGGTTTAGGGGGTCCAAAGTTATGGACTCCCAGAGGGGGTGCCTCCATCCTCCATTGTTACCAATGGAAGCTAATAAATGATGGGGGCTACACCCTTGAGGGTCCATAACTTTGGACACCCTGAACCAAACTTCACCAAACCTTGGAGGTATCATCAGGAGAGACTCTTATTGATACCACCCAGGCTTTGTAAAGTTTTGTCCAGGGGATCCAAAGCTATGGACTCCCAAAAGGGATGCCCCCATCTTCCATTGTTTCCAATGGGAGCTAATTGAAGATGGGGGCTACACCTTTGAGGGTCCATAACTTTGGACCTCCTGAACCAAACTTCACCAAACCTGGGTGGTATCATTAAGAGAGTGTCCTAAAGATACTCTGAAAGTTTGGTGCTTCTAGCTTAACAGTTGCACCCTGACAGCAGGCTCCCCCCAAATTTCCCCAGATTCTCCTTTTAAATCCACTCCCTTCAGCATGGATTTAAAGGGAGAATCTGAGGTCCTCAGTTTAGAAGAAGAAGAGTTTGGATTTATATCCCCCCCTTTCTCTCCTGTAGGAGACTCAAAGGAGCTTAGAATCTCTTTGACCTTCCCCCCTCACAACAAACACCCTGTGAGGCGGGTGGGGCTGAGAGAGCTTCGAAAAGCTGTGACTAGCCCAAGGTCACCCAGCTGGTATGTGTTGGAGTGCACAGGCTAATCTGAATTCCCCAGATAAGCCTCCACAGCTCAAGTGGCAGAGCAGGGAATCAAACCCGGTTCCTCCAGATTAGAATGCACCTGCTCTTAACCACTAAGCCACATTGAAAGTGATGCTGTTTCAGGGTGGGGGATAATCCACCCCAAAACAGCATAACTTTCAATGTTGTTTAACTGGGGACCCCAGATTCTCCCTTTAAGGTGGATTTAAAAGGAGAATTTGGGGTCTCTAGTTTAAACACCTTTAAAAGTGATGCTGTTTGGGGGTGGATTCCAGCATCACAGCAGCTGCCTTGGGGGGGGGGGGGGCAACAGGCACATGCACATGTTATGAGTTTGTACTTAGCTCAATAGAAGCTTGTGCCTGAGTACACACCTTTAAATTCTGGTTCCATCTATTCTTTGAGGACCCAGAGAGAAGCTTGATATGCTTAAATCTTAGCAGCTCTTGTAAGGCTCCCTGGCTTCAGCTTTTTGAACACAAGTTATCACTTGTAAATCTGAAAAATCTCTTTTTCTATAGACCAGTGTGAAAAACTTGTGGCCAAATTGATCTATGCTAGAAATTACACTCGTTTTGATTCTTGGAGGACATGTTCTCTGCTTACCCTGGGCCTTCTAGCTAAGGGTAATCTCCCTTCCTATTTGAACTTTCTGGTTAGTTTAAGGTTATATAGAACCTTTATGCACACAAAATTTAATTGCCCTTTTTCAATGGATTTGCTGAGTCATTTGGTAAAGATCCCATTTCAGATAGGCTATGTCTCTGCCCCCTTAAGTCAGTGAACTCCTTGGTATGTATGCTTTTGCAATGTCCTTAACCCAGCTAAAATGGATTGTACCATGGTTTAATAAATGGTCCATGTTTTCTCAGGCAACTTTAGAGCAAAAGGTGCAGTTCCTGTTAGAGGACTCTGACCCTCATCATAGTTATTTTGTTTCCCTGCTTCTTGGAGGTTTCAAAGAAGAGTCAAAAGGAGGTGTTTTACACATGGGCCTTATTTAAGTTTTATGGTTTTATTGTTCACGACCTTGATCTAAGAACAGGGAGTTTGAAAGAAAGCTCTTTGAAATCAATATTTACTATGAAGTTGGAAAATGCATAGTGGGGGGGGGGGGTTAGCTGCTCGGTGGTTTTTACACTTCTATGATTAGAGAAAAGATTTGCAGACACAGAAAGAATGATATAGGTGAGGTTAAAGTTTGTTCATGTTGCACCAGGACTCACTGGCAAACTTCTGGACATAAGACTCATCTTTGTCTTATTGACTACCTTTTGTTGAAATTAAGTTGCTTGGTCAACCATCTTGTCTCATTTATGTTAAATAGCTGAAGTGTGCAAAATGTATTCTATATGCCTCAAAAACTGTTTAAAGTTTAAGATTTATCAGAATTTTTCAGCTTTGTTTTACTTATTATGTTTAATTCTTCTAAGAACCAGGCATAGCTACTACTAGTAAGTCACCCAGGCAAGTGGTTAGAGGAAAATCTGGCCCATATTAATATGAATTTTGAAAGCTGTATGATTTCTGTCTTATATATTCTTCTTCTTTTGCTAGAAAAAAACATAGGATATTGGGAACCAATTGGTAAGAAAAAGTTTTAACAACTACATGTGTGAAGTAAACATTTTCAGTTTTGTTGAATAATGTTATTGATGGATGGATTACCCATGCCAAGCCCTCCTTTCACCTGTAGCTTGACTCAAGCCTACAACTGGTAGAAAGGCTGATCAGATTGCAAGTGATACAGCTGATACCGATTAAATTATAGGGTGTGCAAGTTGAACTGGTTTTCTTTGAAACTCTCTCAGATATTAGGCGTACTTTCCATAAATTGACTGCCTTTTCTTGTAATCTGCTTGACAATCTCCTGTTGACTATGTTGAAATGTTGACGAGTACATAAATAATTTGATATCTTTCAACCTTTTTAGGATCATTTATCAATTTCCTCCTTCTCCTTCCTCGCCTTTATTTGACTGCTTGTGTTTAATTCCTCTAAGAACAAGGCATAGGTACTGGGGAAACCAAGTCAGTGGATAAGGGGAAATTTTAGCCACATATTCATGTCAAGGTTGAAAGCATTGCCATGATCATCTTACTCCTTTCTCTTCTTTCTGTTTGCCAGAAACAACCATGTCAGTCGGAGAACCATCTGGTAAGAAGGTCTTTTTTTTACGACATCCATGAAGTTAAATGTTTGTTTATCAATGAAAATTGAATAATAGAATAGTTGGAAGAGGCTATGCAGGCCATCTTGTACAACCATCTAGTCAATGCAGGATAATCCAAGAGTATCCCTGACAAGTGTTTGTCCAGCCACTCCTTGAAAAGTCCAATGAAGGGATATTACCACCTCCTTAGGCTGCTAATTCTACTGTTGAACTGCTGGCTGTGTAAACAATTTTCCCCCAGTATCCAACTGGTATCTTTCTGCCTGTAATTTAAGACCATTATTGTGAGTCCTGTTCTCTGCTGCTATCCTCTGTCTTCCTCTAAATGACTGCTCTTCAAATATTTAAAAAGAGAAATCTTGCCCCCACTCAACGTCCTATCCTTCAGAATGAACATTCCCAAGTCCTTCAGCCTTTCCTCATAGGGTTTGGTGTATAGGCCACTGATAATTCTGATTGGTCTTTTCTGCATCTGCTTTATTCTGTTTACATCCTTTTTGAAGTGAGGCCTTCAAAACTGCACAGAGTACTTCAGGCGTGGCCTGTCCAATGCAGTGTACAATGGGACTATGATATCTTGTGATTTGAATGTTATTCCTTTGTTGATACACCCAGTGGTGGGATCCAGAAATTTTAATAACAGGTTCTGATGGTGGTGGGATTCAAACAGTGGCACCGCCGCACACACGCACCTCCAGTCCCTATTGGGCAGGGAGGTTGCTTTAGTAACCCCTTCTCCGCACTCAGAAAAAATTAGTAAACACTTCTAGAGAAGTGGTGAGAACTGGTTGGATCCCACCTCTGGATACACCCCAACATCACCTGAGCCTTTTTTGCTGCTTCATCAAACTAGCTGCACATGTTTAGCTTATGGTTCATCTGTACCCCCAATATCTTATTCCCACACACTGCTACTCAGGACTGTATCCCTCATCCAGTATGAACATCTCTCATTTTTGCTGCCGAGATGTAGAACTTTTCCATTTTCCCTGTTGAATTGCATCATGTTCACATCTGCCCACATTTCCAGTGTGTTCAGATCTCATTGAATTCTATCGCTATCTTCAGATGTGTTTGCTGCTCCTCCCAATTTGGTGTCATCTGCAAACTTAATGAATATTCCCTCCACCCTTCATCCAGACCATTTATCAAAATATTGAAAACTACTGGGCTCAGAATAGAGCCTTGTGACACCCCATTGGTTATATTCCTCCATTCAGATGAAATGCCATTGACAACTGCAGTATGGTTTTCCAACCAGTTTCATATTCACCTAACTATTAGAAAATATAAACCCCATCTATGTACATCCCTTTATTATATGAACATTTCCTTTCATTTCCTTGAACATTCATCATGGAATTCTCTATTCATCTATTTTGGCTTCTTCAATACCCTACCATGTTTCTTTCTTAGTGAAATTGCAAAGGTTTGAGCTTGCAAGAGCTCCTGCTTTAGGAAAGTTCACTCTTCACTTGCTCCTTTCCCTTCCAGCAGCTTTGCCTATGAAATGAATCTTATCATGTCTCTGTGTTAATTAAAATCTGCCCTATTAAAATCTAACACACGTGGCTACCAGTGAGGTAAAGGCTGAAGGATTAATGGATGTATAGGTGTATTTGTAGCCCACTGTTTCTTATTCAAAGAGACTCAAGTGTAATGATCAGGAAACCTGCACAAGCTGGTCAATTCCTGATTCAGGGCGGTAGTTCCATGATATTGCACAATGACTGTGGGAAGGGGGATTGCAGATTCTCCTTCCTCCATTCACCATAGTTAGACAGAGTCTTCAAATTCAGGGGGGAAAACCCCTGACATGCAAGAGATCATGGTTGAACATGGAGTCACAGGAAGTACAGATGAGGTGCATGGATCAGATGCATTTTCCTATATCTGATTGTAATTCAATATCCTTAAACTGCTTCAAAACCATCTCTTTTTGTCTATATTAAATTGCCACCGGAGGGAGAGAAAGACCGCTGTATAAAAGACTAAAGCTGTGAAA
The DNA here is from genome assembly GCF_021028975.2 of Sphaerodactylus townsendi. Lineage (NCBI taxonomy): Eukaryota > Metazoa > Chordata > Lepidosauria > Squamata > Sphaerodactylidae > Sphaerodactylus > Sphaerodactylus townsendi. Next base: position 48,063,184 of record NC_059432.1, on the reverse strand, counting down.
TAAAAACAATACACTTTATTTATGGTATAAAATTTGGCCATAGCCAGGTTTTATTGGCTTGACAGAATAGAGCGCAGGCGCAGCATGGGGGATTGAGCCAGTGTTGGGCAAGCCATGCAGGCTGTCATCCAACACCCACTTTCCTCAAACCCGCCTGTTTGAGGAAACAGAATAGCAAAACTGTTGCCTGGCAGCAACGAAGGGGAGAGCATCAGATGGGTGCTGGGCTGCTGCCTGAAGACTCTCCCTGTTACTGTGGGGGGGCGGGGAGCAAGCCAATTCAACCCATGCCTGGGCCAAACTGTCCCCGGCTTGCTCCATCCCAAACCTCGTTAGGAGGCTCCAAAATAGTTAGCAGGCAGCTAACCTTAACCATAGATCATTCCCCCATGCACAAACCGCAGACAATAACAAATGAATAGACACAACTGAACCATTGAAAGAAAGGGGAGGGTGGGCAGGACGATCTCAAGCCGGCCGAGCAAAGGGGCGTCGCGAGGCTCGGCCTGGCAATTTAACGAGGGTGGGAGGCGCCAATCAGTCCACGTCATGACTGTGTGCCTCGCAACCCCTGATCCAATCGGCTGCGCTGCTACACGCATGCGCAGCGCAGCCTCGTGTTCAGCCATTGCGGGGAGGAGCTGCCACTGCGGAGACACAGCTCCCTTCCCCCGTCGGCAATTGGCGGCCCCGGTAAGTCGGCGCCGCTTCTTTATTGAAGATTAGAGAAGCCTCATGGGCAAAAACTTCTTGTTTATTTGTGAATATTTATCAATCATTATTTTTGGATTCCACTTACTCCATACTTTTTTCTTCCATGAAAAATGAACTGCAGCAACAAGGCCACCTACATCAGTGGGTAAGAAGATATTTTGACACTCTTCTTGATGTAAAGCACAAAACAGTGAGATTGTCATTTAACAACTTCTGTTAACCATAGTTCAACACAGGACTACCTCAACCTACTCCTTCATATCACTTATTGTGTTTAAGTCCTAAAAGAACCAGGCGGAAGGGAAGTGATGGCCAAATATTAAATTTTGGCAGTTCTGTGATCTGGCCATTTCTTCTTTTTTCTTTTTGCCAAAATCAACCCCAGGAACCAGGAAACCAAATGGCAAGGAGCAGTTATTACTTCATCCACAAAGACCACCATTTTGTTTTTCTTGAGAAGCATTCTGGATGGATGGATGCACGGGGGGAGGGATTCCTCCCTTTCTTCCCTCCATTCAGCCTAGCGCAATGTGTCTCTTTAGCTAATAGGATGGCTTATAAGATAGCAAGAGATTAGAGTACAGATTGACCACGCTGAACTAGTTCTCTCTCTCTTCGACATCACAAGTATTCATTGCCTCAGCCTTTTAAAACAATTAAGCTGCTTAGAAGACAATCTCTTGCTGACTGTGTTAAATTCCTTACAGGGGCATAAAGATTTAAGAAAGTTGTGTGATAACCTGGCTACTTTCTTCCTCTTTATTTTTGCCAGTTAGAGAACCATCTGATGAGAAGGGCTTTTTTTAAAATATAATTTTTATTAACGCTTTTCCGTTTTTAAAACAAATACCAACAAAACATTAAGTACAGTATGAATATTAATGAAAAATAATCCCCCTCCCTTTATTCAGAATATTTTAAAAGAAAAAATAACTAAAAATCTTTACTAACTAGACTCACTCTTCCATCTATTCCTATTACTTAATGCCCTCATAATACCTAAATATACAATCTACCAAGTAGCCCCCTAATTTTATTCTATTCTACTTTCTTAATCAAGAAAAACTTAATCAAGAAAAACTTCACATATTTCTTCCCATCTAGATACCAAATTACCCATCATGAGAACCATCAATATTGTTGTTTCCATCTATACCCCTACTGACTTTTTCAGTACTCAATTGGGGATATCTTCATCCCCTTGATGTCATTCACATAATTGATCCATGATTCCCATTTATATTTATATGATTCATAGAAGCTATGGACACATATTCCAGTCAAGTTTGAAAGCATTATCATGACCATCAGACAGCTTTTTCTACTTTGTGTTTTCCAGAATCAACTGTGGCAGTTGGAGAACCATCTGGTGAGAAGGGCTTTTAAATCCATGCAATCCATGCAATGAGCTGTTTGGTGAGCTTTGAAAATTGGTCATGGCAGGTGGATTAGATGGCAAAGGGTTTTTGGGTGGCCCAAAAGAGATTCAAGTGGAATGTTTGGAATAGCTGGACAGCAAATTGGTCTTTTCCTGATTAATGTCATCAGTCCTTGTAGAAAAGGCAGGGGGAAGGCGCCTTGCCTATTCCCTGCCTCATGTTCACTCATGAATCAACTGCAAGCCATTGAAACCCGCCAAGTAAACCTCTGCATTACCGGCTGCCTCCTCTGAAGCAAGGGATCGCTGCAATCCCATTGCTGCTGATGTATTCAGGGGTTCCTCTGTCTCGCTGGGCTCCAACGCCTGGTCATCTGGAGATCACCGGCCATGAGGCAAGTGAAGACCTGATGGTACATAGGGAATAAGCAGGCAGTGTTAAAACCAGCTCACACCACAGGAGTCCCAACTGACCCCACGTTTCCCCGTTCATTCCCATGTTTCTGTTGTTCTCTTCCTTTTTTTTTTGCTGAACGGTTGCTCATAAGGACCATACAGTCCCTTCCAACCCCCAACCCTGGGGTTCCAACCAATTGCTGCTGCTGCACTCCCGCAGCCACTCAGCTGATGTTTTAAATCAGGAGGTGCCATCTCTGTCTGCAGTTCTAGTTGCATCTTTATTATTTCTTTAACTATGGCAATGCTGCCCAACCATCACCAGAAGGTAATGTCCACTACTATCATCAGGCTAACAAGCTTAAGCCACGCCAGCCAAACCATAGGTTATCTTGTGCCTAGTTCAAAGTGCCCCACGAATAATAACCTCCAACAATAATCCCCCCCAGGGGAAGCCAGCCACACATACGCCCAACCAATGCATTCTCAGTTCCCCGTGGCCCTAAGGGAAATTCAGCCGCAAAATTAAAACACAAAAAATGCCAATGCATGGTGAACTAAAACAGTGGGGAATTCCAGGTGGGAGCAAAAAACCAGGTGGATGGGGGGTGGCGAGGTAGGGGGGAGGAAGGGGAGTTCGTGACAAAAAAGACACCTCCTCCCTTTACAATGAAGGGGCGGGGCACCATACATGTCCCCGTCTGATTCCCGGGCAATCAGGGCTCCTGCGCACCAACTCGCACCAAAAACTATGCCATGCAGAAGCACCCCGCCCCACAACACTACGCCATATGCCTGTCTTTGGCCGGTTACAACAAGCTCTGGTATCCCTGTAGTAACAGGGTCCCACCCCGGGAAGCCTCAACCACCCACAGGCACCTCGCGCTGCTGACAACCGGGGTGTGTGTGTGAATCCTCATGGTCCCACCCACGTTGCCTCAAAGTCCGCAGAGACACCCCTTGTAACACGCCGGTCGCCACCACCCCAAGTGCCTCTGAGGCTGCCCCGTTTGGCACATGTACTCACCCGGAAGAAAGGGTGTAGGAAACGGGATACATGGCCCCAAACTAAGTCTCCTCCAACACACCTCTGTGTGACAGGGCCTGTTCGGGTCTCGCGTTCTACGCCAAATTCCTGCTGTGTCGCTTCATAGACCGGATGGTAACAATAGGGCGGTGTGTCGAGATCCCACAATCGGCTCCACATAGACCGGTGTTTCAAAGTGGGCCAAGTAATCCCATGCCAAGGTCCCTTCGACTGCCCTGGAACATTGTACGGTCCCGACGCTACCTGGCAAATGGGTAATGGGATCCCTGGCTGCCAAAAGCCGCTCTGGAGCCCAAGGAGGGACTGCGCTCTCGTGCAAGGAAACCAAGACCCGCCCGTGCACAAAATAGCTCTTTGCCTCCCGCAGCATAGCCACTGCCTTGCCCTGTAGATGTGCCACGCCAACTACAGGACCATGAGGTACACCCGTACTTCCATACAATACCAGGGTCGACTGGGGCTATCTCGATTAAAAGCACCAGCCCTCCGTTCAGTTGATAAGCCCACATGACCAAGCTCCCTCGACCCAGGATGGTGCAGGTCCTCCATTGTGGCTTCCCCGGGTCTCGCTACATTAAAGGCCTGCCCGGGAGCCTTTGGGGATGGGCCGACCAGGCCCCACTCAGCCAGCCACCAACTGGCCCAGTCACTTTCCCCAGTCCCCGGGGATGCTATAAGGGTTCCAGACCAGGCCTGATGGGCCCTCTGACACACACCCCAGTGGTGCCTACCCCAAGTTGCTGCTGGACCCTTCAGGGCACCCACTGCTGACGACTCCATTCCGGAACTGTAGGGTCAAAATCCATACAGCTTCCCAGAGGGTCCAAAAAGAGCTCTTTGTCCATGCTCCCATCACACAACTCAGCTGACTGGGCAAATGCTTGCTGTTCCGTTGCCATCCCGACTCAGAGGGGTCACACCTGATCCGTTGGTCTGTCAGGCGCAAAAGAGGCCAAGACTACCGCATGCTGCTATTTATTAGCCTGCTCCACCCTCAAGCCCCACATGCACCAGCACACTGTTGCGGGGTGGAACGGTATAGCCATATGGCAACCCAGGAACACACATGTTCACTCACAAGCAATTACCACATGCCCCCTGTTGCAACTATGGGCCTAGCTGAACCTAGTGCAGTTATTTATTTCCTCATCCAGGAAGCCCACCATTTTGTATTTCTTGAGATGCGTTTTGGATGACAGGTGGATGGATGGATTCCTCCTGTCTTTCCCTCCATTCAGGCTAGGACAATTTATCTTTCTAGCTAATAGGAAGGAATATCAATCAATCAATCAATCCATCAATCAATCATTTATTTAAAGTGTCTTTTCATATAATTAAGCAGTTTGGGAAAAAACATCCTGCTGATAGTATTAAATGGCAACAATTGCGGGTATAAATATTTTTTCTATACTTCATCTCACTCTGTGTGATATTCAGCTGGAACATTCTTCCTCTTTTCATTTCCCCAGACTTATGCCAAGGAACCGGGGTGCAAACTGGTAAGGATAAGATATTACCACATCCGCAAAGTTTTTCTTGAGAAGAGTTCTGGATGGACGGATGGATTCCTCCCTCCCTTCCCTCCATTCAGCCTAGCGCAATGTGTCTCTTTAGCTAATAGGTCAGCTGATGAGTTGACAAGAGCCAAAGTCAATGCTCATGAGAGAATAGGGGGTCCGAGTTGAACTAGTATTCTTTGGCACTGTCTGGGACATCAGGTAAATTTTCTGCATAGGGACTGCCTTTTCATATAATTAAGCAGTTTGGGAAAACACCTCCTGCTGATAGTGTTAAATAGGGACAATTGCAGGTATAAATATTTTTTGATACTTCATCTCACTCATTATTTTGTAATCCCCTAGAACAAAAGCACAGCTAGCAGATCAACCAAATGAGTTATCATGGGAAGTTAGGGCCTCCTGTTAATTTTTGATAATTCTGTGATATACAGCTGGAACATTCTTCCTCTTTATTTTTGCCAGAATCAACCATAGGAGCTGGGGAAACAGCTGGTA
>NC_059432.1:48032507-48057542 GCF_021028975.2 Sphaerodactylus townsendi | reverse complement strand
TTTTTTTTCTGCTCACACCTGGGTGGTCCAGCTAGCTGGATCTCATCAGATCTCAAAAGCTAAGCAGAGTCACCTGTGGTTAGACATGGATGAGAGACTACCAAAGAAGTCCAGGTTTGCTGATTGACTGAATGATCTTCTTTAAAGCTCTCTCTCTCTCTCTCTAGACATAACAACTAGACATAAGAACAGTTTTTCCCGAATGCCATCACTCTGTTAAACAAATAATTCCCTCGATAATGTCAAACTATTTATTATATATTTATTATATAATTACTGCACTACTTTTTTCATCATTCCTATTACCCATCTCCTCCCAATTATGACTGTATGACTATAGCCTGTGCTGACATTTCATTTTATTTTATGATTTTACATTTTATGTTTTTATTACTATTGATTGTTTCCTGATTGCTTACTAGACCTATATGACAATCATTAAGTGCTGTACCTTATGATTCTTGACAAATGTATTTTCTTTTATGTACACTGAGAGCATATGCACCGGAGACAAATTCCTTGTGTGTCCAATCACACTTGGCCAATAAAGATTCTATTCTATTCTATTCTATTCTATTCTATTCTATTCTATTCTATTCTATTCTCTCTCTCTCTCTCTCTCTCCTGGGCTTCTAGGGACCAGGGACTTCCAGGGAGGCAGGCAATAGAAAACCACCTCTAAGTTTCTCTTGCCTTGAAAACCCTACACAAGTCTTCATAAATCAACAGTGACTTGACTGCAATAAATAAATAAATCTTAGAAAATATTATCCATGACCAATGTTCTCAGTCAGACAGTATATTCATAATGATGATCTCTTCTTTGGGTGTACAAAAGGCTTTCAGCAGGTACAAGTAACTGGACACATGTTTTGTCAAGGGTCCTTATTCCTAATTGTTGGGCCTCCCCCAAAAAGACATTGTCTGTCTCTCCCTCCCAGGTGTACAACTTTTAACCAACCCAGCCTCACAAATAGCCCACCAATTGTATACTGCACCCAACTCAATAAACACCCTTTTTGCTGCTTGCTTGGGGTCACTTTTATGTTCTATTTAATTTAAACCTATGCTATCCGCTAAATGTGCCAAAGAGACAATGGGAAAGGTTGTGGTTTAAAACGCTGTCCCAAAATAATCGATTGCACCATATGGATATTTTCCTCTCACGTAGAATTTTGTAAAGAAGAAAACATGCTAAACTTATAATTCACAAAATAAAAATGTTCACATGAATTGTACTCCTGATTTGTACCCCAAGCATATACATCCTTGTCAAATAGTGGAAAGAGCAGCTTGCAGCCCTTGAAATTAAAGGTGTGATGTATTTTGGCTGTTAAGATCTTTGTATATATTCCGTATTAGATCTATACAGAAGAGGGAAGGTGGTAATTTACATTTCAGTCTAGTTGTTGCAAATGAAAACTTAATGGAAAAGACATCAAAAACAGCTTTTCAGCTGCAGAAGAAAAATGCTATCCGGGTATTTGAAATATTTTCCCCTAAACTAGACATAATACTGCAATGAAATATTGTATTAGACTACTAAAATGGGTGATTAAGAATGACCCAGGCTAGCCCTGTCTTGTCACATCTCAGAAGCTGAGTAGGCAGGGCCGTGATTAGTTCTTGGATGGAAGCCCATCAAGGAAACCCCAGGATGATCCACAAAGATAGGCAACAAGATACTGCATCTGTCCATCTCTTACCTTAAAAATAGGGTTGCCAACCTTCAGGTGGTAGCTGGAAATCTCCTGCTGTTACTTCTGATCTCCAGGTGAGATAAGCATAAATATTAGCAATGCATTAAATGATGCAAAAAAAAAAAAATTACAGAGAAGGATCCTACTTCCAGAAAGTGAAAACTATATTCAGTAGCATAGCCCACAGTCTCTAACTTCTTACCCAGACATCTGTGGGAACAATGTAGTTGCAGTATAGCCCTATTAGCTCTGTTAAAAAGGCCCCCTTGAATAATTCAGTTTAATGTTATTTGCAGAAAGCCAGGTGAATGGGATCTATCCAAACCTCCTCAGGCCGTTTTGCCCATTTACAGGGGGGCACCTACAGAAGGCCCTGCTCTGATGAGCAAAGCTGGTGTGATGGAACACAGGCTAAGGCCGTTTCCGCACGGGCAATTAATGGCGGCCTGCAGATGGCAAAAACGCCATCTCCAGGCCGCCATCCGCACAGGGGCGCAGCTGCATCGCAGCTGCACCGCCCTCGCGCCGCGAATTCGGCGTTTCCCCAGAGTGCTTGGAAGCGCTCTTGTTGGGGAAACGCCGCCATGAAGCCGCTGCCGAGCGAACGGCAGCGGCTTCACGACGCCTCCCCCACCCTCGGCATTCTTACGATATCCCCGCGGCCTCCGATTAAGCTAGAGGAGCCGCTGGGGACACGCTTCTGCCCTGCGCTGCTGGAGCAGGCACACAGGGCCAGAGGGCGTGTTCCCAGGCCTCGGCGACACGCCGGAGGCCCGGGGACATGCTGGGTTGGCCAGGCGCCGGTGCTCCGTGGCGCCGGCTGCCCGGCTGTTTCCAGGACCGTCTGTGCGGACGGTCCCAGCGTTGTCGGGTCGGCGTCGGAAACGCCGACCCGGCCGCTTCCGCCTTCATGCGGAAACGGCCTAAGAGACTGTTTCACAGATATGAGGGTCCAAGGCCATGAAGGACTTTGTATGTAATAGCCAGTTGAGCCTGGTAATTGATGGGCAACCAATGGAGTGACTCAGTGGTGGCATCCAAAAATCTTAGTAACAGGTTCCCATGGTGGTGGGATTCAAACTGTGGTGTAGTGCCAATGGGGCTGGGCAGGGCACGACAGGGGCATGGCTGGGCATTCCTGGGTGGGGCTGTGGCAAGGACACAGCCACTGCACCAGTCCTTGGGCAGGAAATGAATGCACACAGGCGCAGGCTGCCATGCACGCCGGTGCACCTCCTGCTAGACTGCTTCAAGTTCTGTGCGCTACTGCTGAGAGGAGGGGCGTAACTAAGGCAAATGTTATGTGGCAAAATCACCAATTAGTAACCCCCTCTTGGCACACACAAATAATTAGTAACCTACTCTCGGGAACCTGAGAGAACCTGCTGGATCCCACCTCTGGAGTGACTGCAGTATGGGAAAAATATGCATGCTCTATTTAACTCCTCAAAATACCAGAGCTGCAGTGTTTTGCACCAACTGGAGTTGACTTTGAGGGGAGATGTACGTCAAGTTCATAGAAATCAAGTCTTGATGTTACTGTGGCGTGGATCCAGGTGGCTCAATAGGCTGAAACCAGGTAGGGGGTTCATTTTCTTGTTCATGTGTCTGCCATACGCGTCACGATCAAAATTGTGACAGAACAAAAGGAAAGAGTGATTCAGTGGATCACTGTTGTTAAACTGTTGTTTAAAAATAGAAGCACTGAATAAAGGGAGGGAAAAGGGTTCCCTTTCTGTGCTGGCCAGAGAAGGAGAAGAAATTGGAACAAAGCCTCCATTCAAAATATTTGATTAAAATATTACCGAGGAAAAAAACTAGGCTAGGAAATGAGAGCATTGCTATGAATAGTGTCCAATGAAAAAGCGTGCCTAATCTCCTTTACATTTTTTTATTTCACTGCTGAATTATGGAATAGCAATTTTTCTATACTTTGAACTCTGAAATGGCATTTTCGGCAACAGTTATATTCTTGTCTGCCCAGTATGTATCAAGCCAATGAGACTCCAATGGGTTTTGAGAGGCTTGTTGGGATAACTTGCTGGTTAACAGGTTTTCAGGTACTGACCACTTTACAGAGGGCTAAGAATAATGAGGACACTTCCTTTAAATGTGGTAGTTTTGCATTGGAATATAAGTTAACGATTTGCATGCAAAGAAGAAGAAGAGTTTGGATTTATATCCCCCTTTTCTCTCCACAGGAGGGTCAAAGCTGAACAGTCTCCCTTGCCCGCTCCCCCCTCACAACAAACACCCTGTGAGGTAGGTGGGGCTGAGAGAGCTCCGAGAAGCTGTGACTAGCCCAAGGTCACCCAGCTGGCGTGTGTGGGAGTGTACAGGCTAATCTGAATTCCCCAGATAAACCTCCACAGCTCAGGCGGCAGAGCTGGGAATCAAACCCGGTTCCTCCAGATTAGATACACGAGCTCTTAACTGTGGGAATGTGAATCTGCATGATTTTGTCAATGAGCATAAGAAGAGTAATTTGAAAAGCCAACATTTCAAGAAAAGGTAATAATTAAGATTAAACAGAAGGGTGGGGTTAGGCCGGTGTATATAAAATGAATGTTTCAATGATACATAAAAATATCAGGAACATAAACCAGATTCTAGTTATGAGATCTAGGTATGTGCACTCTCCATGGGAATCCACATTTGAAGAAGGTATTAGAATTGTAATTGAGGTTTCAGGCAGAAACATAAAATATACATCCTTCAAGCCTGCTGAAAAAATAATATTTTTTCGTAGAAAACTGATATAAGTCAGAAGTACAGAGAGCAAAACACAGTGATTCCTGTCCAGCACATTCTTGTAGCCCAGCACCTGTGTTTGAAATGATGCTTTTTCACATGGGTTTTTTTTTCTGTTGGCTCTGACCCCGCACTGCTTTGAGTTATTCCCTGATTTTCATATGCATTTGTGTGGTTTAATTTTCACTTTGTTTGTTTGTTTCCCCCTCATCCCCCCCCCCAGCTCTTTTGAGGCCATTTCTACCCTGATGTACAAGTGGAAGCCAAATTTGATCCATTTCCCCCCTAATGCATAATGTTTCTATTGGTTTACTTTGTCCCACCTAACTCCAGCCCACTTTTCAGTGATTGAACTGTCATCTTCATTAAACCACTCCCCCCACAATGAGTGATTACTTTTTTCTTCAAAATGATCCTAAAATATCAGTATAATACTGTGATGTCACAATTATTGTTTAATCATGCTCATTGATGTCCCAACTTTTTTAAAAGTAAGTCTCTAGCCCTTTCCTTCACAGAAATACAAGGGGTATATCTCTGCAAGGGAAGACGCTTGATACTTTTTTGTCTTCAAATGAAAGCTGAGAATTCAGAGAACCTGCTTAAGTTATCATTGTGAAACTACAGCATTATGTTGCTATCTTATGGCCATTGTTTTAAAAATAAGGGAGGGTGTTCTTATTCCACTGATAATGACAGCAGTGACGACAACACCCTCCCTTGAAAATTCCAGTTACTTAAGCCATGTGCAGAACAAACTAAACTGACATCACAATTCTAAAAATGCAGACACAGGGGCAGACAATGAAAAACTCACCCAAACCGATTCCAATGCTTGTGGATTGGTTCCCAAGAAGAATCAAGAGTATCTCCAGCATGTGGAAAAGGTCACGGTGTTGATTTTAAAAAGTAATCATAATATCAATCAGTTATTTGAGAGAAGGGAATAAATCCAGCCCACATCATCTTTCCAACTGCCAGTTGGTCATCTGATCTGGGAAGTGCACTGACAGTTAAATCAGGGTCCTGCTGCTAGTCCTCTGTTGGACATGCAGAGTTTATGTATACAGAACAAGCAATAAATCTTCTCAAATTCAAGGCTACTGAACAGGTAAAATGATCTCTATTAATGATAAATATGTAGGCTATAAGTACTCTGGCACACTACTAATTTCAGGGGCTAGGAAGAGGGGCACAGAACTGTGCCTGGATCACAGGTCTAGAACCCCCTGAGAGACAGAGTTAATCTTACTGAGATTTCTTTCCCTTCCCTCAAAGTGCTGCAAATGGATTGCACATTGTCTGGAAATCTCAGTTAAGGTAAAACACAGGAGAGTTGCTACCTGATGTACTTGCTATCACACAAGATGCTTGCAGTGCAATCACACAAGATGCTTGCAGTGCAATCTTCAGCAACTTCAGTGGACTTAAAATGGGAAGATGTAGGATTGCAAATGTTAGAAGCAGAAAAAAAAAGATATTTCACAGAATACATCGTGGACTCCTCACTTCCTATATCTACATGTATGTGTACGTGCAAAGTGGCATTACAATAGAGTTTTCAAAATATCTCCTTGGATTCAGCCCTGAAAATGATCATTCATGCCTCACTGCGTATAACCATGTAATCATTGTTCAACTTTGTCTTTGTATTAGGAATCTACTTGAGAGCTGACTCTTGGGTTCAATACCATAATAGAGGTAAAGAGCTCACAGCTTCGTTCTGATTGATTTTCTTTTCCTTATTAATAATCCATACCATTGGATAGTCTTACAAGGAGAGATTAAGGCACAAGGAAGAGGGTGCTTCATACCTTAGGGTTCCAGAAATAAATCAATCTATTTGTTCATGCTTGGGGCAGTTTAGCTAATGAATCTCAGTCTGAGTCCGTCATGCAAGATGCGAGGTGCATTCTTGCTTGCAGCCTGTTCAGTTTGCGTAGCAAATGTAGTGTTCTCTGGAGCAGAAGCAATTTAGAGGGAGACTCGACTATGCCAACTCAAAAGGAACCAATCGTTTTGAAAAGAGAAATAAGCCTTATTGATTTCAAATGGACCGAGTGTCTCTGCAGGTGGTGCGTTTCAGACTGAATCCTAATCTCCCGTTGTTCATTATCTGCTTAGATAGGTGATCATTTTTAAAATTTTTCAAACAGGTGGGTAAGTGCACAACTGTGGACTTTTTGTACCTAATGTTAGCCAACTGGGTTTGAAAGATTGATGCCCTGCATGACTGGAATTATAGAGAGGGGAGCAATTTCCTCTTCAGTAAGGCTGGTCGCTTGTGACAATCTGAAGTACAAAACAGTTCAGGCAATATCATGCCCATATCTTGGAGACATTTGAGTTGTATAATGCTCTATGTGAGACAGAATGAAAGGGAGCTTAGGAAGGAAGCTTGAGGAGGGGTTGTGTTTCAATAGCAGAATATCTTCTTTGGCACTCAGAAGGGCACAGGTTCAACTCCCAGCATCTTCAGTTGATAGGACCAAGCAGTAGGTCATGAGGAAACCATCTGCCTGAGACCATGGAGAGCCTTTGCCTGTCTGAGTAGACAATAGTGACCTTGAGCTGGGAGCCAGTGAGGTGTAATGGTTAATAGCGGTGGACTCTTATGTATGTATGTATGTATGTATGTATGTATGTATGTATTTATTTATTTATTTATTTATTTATTTATTTATTTATTTATTTATTTATTAAGACCGCCCTCCCCAGAAGGGCTCAGGGCGGTGAACAATAATCATAAAAACAATAAAATCACAATTTGATATACAAATATAAAACAGATATACTTTAAAAAGAGACTGGTTCAGATGGCGACAGTTTTCCACCCCTTTACCAAACCCACAGGAGGCCTAGATGTTATAGGGATTTACTAATCAACCCGGCTGGCCAAACATCTGGTGGAACAGGTCCGTTTTACAGACCTTGCGGAAACTTTGTAAGTCCCGCAGGGCCCTGGTCTCTTTCGGAAGCCTGTTCCACCACGTAGGCCAGCCAGATATCTTTTGGGCCAGGGACCTCCAGTAGGTTCTCCTCTGAGGAGCTGAGGGACCTGATGGGGTAATACAGGGAGATGTGGTCCCTCAGGTAATCAAACAATTAGGTTTGATTCCCCACTCCTTTACATGATCGGTGGACTCTTACCTGGTGAACTAAATTTGTTTCCCCACTCCTCCACATAAAGCCTGCTGGATGACCTTGGGCTAGTCACAGTTCTCTCAAAAATCTCTCAGCCCCACCTGTCTCACAATGTGTCTGTTGTGGGAAGAAGAAGAGAAGGCAATTGTAAATCACTTTCAGACTCCTTATAATTGAGAAAAGTAGGGTATAAATCCAAATTCCACTCCTCCTCCTCCTCCTCCTCCTCCTCCTCCTCCTCCTCCTCCTCCTCCTCCTCTTCTTGATGGTTTGAGGGTCTGGTTCAGTTTCATCTGTTCATGTGTTAATGTTGGGTAAGACCACCGGACCATCCAGTGTGTTATCGACTTTCAGTTCTCTGAGGGCACTTACTATTGTTGTTGTTATTGTTGTTGCTAATGTTTATTAACCACATTTCTCCCTCATGGAACTCCAGGTTTACAAAATAAATAAAATAATAAAATAGAGCCAATAGCCCTGTGGCACATAGTGATAAGCTGCGGTACAGCCATCAAAACCCTGCTCACTACCTGAGTTTGATCCCAATGGAAGTCAGTTTCAGGTAGCCGGCTCAAGGTTGACTCAGTCCTCCATCCTTCTGAGGTCAGTAAAATGAGTACCCAACTTGCTGGGAGTAAAGTGTAGAATACTAGAGAAGGCAATGGCAAACCACCCTGTAAACAAAGTCTGCTTTCTGACATCATCCCATGGGTGAGAAATGGTCCAGTGCTTGTTACCTTTACATTTTTAATAGTGAATAGAGCCTAACTAATGTACTAGAAGATTGATCCCTGAACTTTCTAAATGCAAAGCACATGCTACATAACCCTGCTCCGGTTCACCCCTGAAATGCAGATAATCATTATCAACATATGATACAAACTTGCTTTCAAAGGAAATTGTAGAATTGTCAGAGAAAAGGCAGTAAAAGCACAACCAGCCAACTTTTGCACACATATGATATAAACTGACTACCACATAGGTAAAGAATCTCGGGCTGACTCGAGATCTTTGTTCAACTGCAAGAATACCTTAAAGCCCGTTGCATATTATGATAAACAATGTTGTGAAATCTGTTCTGCGAGAATGCTCTTAAACACACTACACAAACAGTTCGATCCTACAGAGAGTGACCCTAGCCTAGGCCTATTCATTTCTATGGGTTTAGACTGGACTAACTGCACAGGATTTCTCTGAAAGTCCATTGACTTTGCTACTCATTAAAATCAACAGCACTGAAAGAAATCTAATTCCAATTAGTAGGACAATGATTCACGGCAATATGTATGCATGGTTGCATTGTACACATAGATGTAGATTCTGTTTGATATTTTCAGCAGCTCAGTTCCCATGGCTAATGAGATATTCCTCTGTTCATTTTTTAAAAACTGGCTGAGATCTTTGGCAGTGGGGATTAGCAATGTGTGATGACTCCTCTGCTCAAATCGCAATTTGACTGCAACGTTTCCTTTTTATCGAGCTCTTGAAGGTGTTCTGATTTGTGTTGCAAATCTTTTGTGCATGCATCTACTTGCATGCTGTTCCCCGTGGCTGTTCCCTTCCTTGTTTTGCCATCAAGAATTTTAGTGCATCCCATTTTGCCTGCTTGACTCAAAAGCTGTGTGTTCATCGGGTACTGTAAAATGAATTGTAAAGACTTATGCTCAAAATTAGATTGTTGGGAGTGGGAAGAGAATGAAGCATATAAAGACAGGACTCAGACTCAATGGCTGCTCTCCTACCCTCCTTTCACAATTCACAAGAAAAGTGTTTGCCATTTTCACATATGTGCCAGTAGATGAGCTTAGGGGAACTGGGCAAAGCCAATACCTCTGCATTCACCCCAAGCCTTCTCCCAATTAGTACAAGCAAAACATATTCACTATCCTGACACCTGGAACAGTTCTATCAAGAAGAAGAAGAGTTTGGATTTATATCCCCCCTTTCTCTCCTGTAGGAGACTCAAAGGGGCTTACAATCTCCTTTCCCTTCCCCCCTCACAACAAACACCCTGTGAGGTGGGTGGGGCTGAGAGAGCTCCGAGAAGCTGTGACTAGCCCAAGGTCACCCAGCTGGCATGTGTGGGAGTGTACAGGCTAATCTGAATTCCCCAGATAAGCCTCCACAGCTCAGGAGGCAGAGCAGGGAATCAAACCCTCCAGATTAGAATGCACCTGCTCTTAACCACTACACCACTCAATGCCTCTGCTTGTATAGAATGAGATCCCCCCGCCCCCCAGCCAATGAACTAGCAATGTGTCCTATTTGGGTGGATGAATGGTAGGTTTTAGGCTTTTTAAAGTAAATTCACAAACAAATGCCAATCAAGGATGACAGTGTGGGGCAGAAACTTGGGTAACCGATGGAGTGCTTATCAGGTACTGATCTTCTGAGTCACTTTCTCTCCCTTTCCCTACCTCCTCTCTCACTATCTCGAGGGAAATGGAAATTAAAAGCTGAGGGCATCTGTAGACATTGTGACTACCCTCTGTATTCCACACTATTGTCTGGAAAGATGTCTGAAGGTGAATCTTGGCCAGCCCCTGTTATAATCGTGGTAAGAAAGTCCTATGAAACAGATGGATTCGAGAGTAAATAGCGCAAAGCAAGACTGAACATTTGCTTCTTACAATTTCTAAACATGTTTCCCCTTTAAACAAAACTGTGTAGAAACTTTCTCCCCACCTTGATCAAAATTTGATACGGCTGCAGCAAACTAGATGAAATTGCTTTAGAGGGTAAACATGGCCCGCGAGCCACCAGTTGGCTATCGCTGTTCATGATGATTTAAAAATTGCTCACTTGCTTAGTCTTTTAAAAAAAACTCTCCCAAAACCCTCTATCTGTTTGCACAATTGCTACTCACGTACCAGCCAATAGCTTGGGTTGGCCATCAGTTTTGCATTTTTATTTATAGTGTTTATCTCTTATCGTATAGAGCAAGAACATTAGATTGTCCACTGGATGGAAATGAAAGATAAGAGAGAGAAACAGAGCCAGGGATTATAACAGCATTCTTTTGGGCTCCATTTTTCAAGTGGATTGCTATTGTTCCTTTGGAACTCCTATTAAACATTTTTCCCCCCTACAGAGCATCAGAGATGATTTTCATCTGCCCATCACTAGATCAGCAGAAAACAAGGAGTGTGGTTGTTCCCTTGCATAACTGTTCTACCAGAAGTAGAATGTGTACCCTTATTTTTTCTTAAACAAGGGCATCACTTTCTCCCTTGCAATGGACAGAGGTGCTTTCCAGCAATGAATTGAGAAAGAAAGCATTTGTGCTGA
The DNA here is from genome assembly GCF_021028975.2 of Sphaerodactylus townsendi. NCBI lineage: Eukaryota > Metazoa > Chordata > Lepidosauria > Squamata > Sphaerodactylidae > Sphaerodactylus > Sphaerodactylus townsendi. The sequence goes on along the minus strand of NC_059432.1, from coordinate 48,046,659 downwards.
AGAACCCAAAATATGATATTACTACAGCAAAAATCCAAAAGAAAGTCTGCTTTAGGCTGATAGCTTGGATCCTACACATCATAATGAGAGAAAGACAATGATTGTTTCCCCCCTTTCTGCTGCAGTCTTCCATGCTCTCTGAAACTGGGCATGGAAGTTGAAGAAGAGGTGGGGGGAGATTCAAGTGAGGGAGTAAAATCAGTATAAGCAGTTCTTCCCTCTATGCCAAGATCACAGTGTCTGCAGGAGGTAGCTTCAAAATCTGCCTCGAGTCGGAAAGAGGAGCAGCCCTTTCATCAGTCAAGGGAGCAAGACCTTAGAGTGTTGACTGTCAATGGTACCCAGGTATATCAAGTGAATCATAAACTGACAAGACCATAGGTAGCTCATTGAGGGATGAATAAAGATCAGAGGACAAGCAAGGTCTTGGAGGCCGTTCCAGCAAACATCTGAGGCTAACTGAGATCTTCAGTAGGCCTGTTGGAAGTCTGCCTCTCCAAGTGCTATGTTTATGGAAAGAACAGCCAGAAATTAAAGGACCTCTCCTCAGTTCCAGAGGCATTATTTCCAGGAGTGCTGGGATTTTGCCTACCAGTTTAAGGAGTGATACAGAAGTGGGGACAGATAATCCTCGGTTGCTGATGGTTAAGAGGACTCTGTCAGAGAAGGAGGGAAGAGTTATCTTCTCAGGAGCAGCTTATAGAGGCATTCATAGAGTTCTCTGCAGATCAGGGCAGTATTAACCCATGAATGGACCCCTGGGCTATCAGGTATTTATTTATGCCATTGTTTACACTTTCAGTATTCACATGGACACTGGTACCCAGTTGAAATCAAGTCTGCAGACCTCTTTTCTCTCAGTACAATTCTTTTTCTTTTTCTTTTCTCTTTTGAAATCCTGACTTATGCTTGTACTGTTGGCTGCCATTTTTTAAATTAAATAATATTTTTTAAAAAATTAAATAATAGCTGTATTGGCTGGTCCCAGTGGCTCGTAGGCACATTCAAGCACATACGATCAAGGTCACTACTAGACTGTATTGCTCATGGAGGTGTAATAAGGGAGGTGGCGGCATGATGTCACAACCCTGGTGCTAGCATGCTATTGGCCTACTCTCTGCCACCTCCCCCCCCATTGGCTCAATACAAATCTCAGCTGAGTGCAGAGTGCCTTTAACCATTGGAGCTGTAGGGCACTAGTAACAGTGTCTCAGCAAAAAAAATTAAATGAAATTAAAAAATAAGGGCTCCTTGGCTTCAGCTTAGTCATGAATAGTTCAGCCCTGTGCAGGATGCTGAAAGACCTGCTCTTGACAAAGTTCGTGACCCCAGGGTTCAGAATCTGTCCGCAAAAGGAAGAGGGAAGAACCCTGACACATGGTATGGACCAGTGATTGTCAAATAGTGGCAAATTATTTTCAAATAGTTTCAAAACACATTTGCTACAATTAAGTTGGAGATTGCATCTTTTTCAAAGGTGTCACATGTTGGGGACTGAGGGCTGGAAGTCCTTGAACACAAGGAAGCAGAGATTGCGTAGGTGATTTAGGTGACTCCCCTTGGGTCCATTTGACAATCCCAGTTTTAATCTCATTCCATCGCCTGTTGTTTCCTTACACCTCTCAATGTTTGCAATTTTAAGTGTAATTTTAATCTATCTGTTTTTTTTTTAAAAAAAATCCTGCACTTCTTCCAAGTAGTTCAAGCCAGCAACTCCTTGAGATAGATGAGGCAGGCAAGGCTGAGAGAGTGGCTGGCTCAAAGTCATCTTGCTCAGTTCATGGTGGTACCAAGAAGACGTCTCCTCAGTCCAACAATCTAACAAAGCATGTTTCTTTTAATTAACAAACTGAAAAAACATTCCAAGTAGCAAGCACCTGGAATTTGATTTATCTCTTTGTTTATAGCCTATCTTTCTCCCTGAGCCTCAAGGTGGATTATGGGATGTTTTAAAAAGTAAAGCAATCATATAGTGTAAGGCTCCAGTGAACAATGTAATGGGACTAGGATTAAAGAATTAGAAGACAATGAGAACAACAAAGTACCTGGGGGAGGTATACCGGAATTATAACAGTAGAAAGCCATGAGTAAAGGCAAGAGGACTACTATCCTATTCCATTATAAGAGCACCCTCCTGGATTGTTCAATTATACTGCAGTTTAAATACCTTTCCAAAGTGCCTTCCTAAATATTTTGGTTTTGCACATTCAGTGGAATCATAGAAGTTTGGAGGCCTTCCTGATCTCCTTGGGCAGTCTGTTGAATAAGGAAGAAAACATCAGAGAAGAACCACAAAGTATGTGTGTGAACAGGAAGTGGCCATTATTACCCATTTCCAGGATGGCTCCTTGAGGCTTTGCTCAGATGCATTATTTGTCAAGGCTGCTGTGTGATCCTCTGAAGATGCCAGCCACAGATGGAGGCGAAACGTCAGGAGAGAATGCTGCTAGAACACGGCCATACAGCCCGGAAACCACACAGCACCCCAGTGATTCCGGTCATGAAAGCCTTCGACAAGGCAAACATTGCTGGAGTGGTGGTCCTGTAGGTAAGTCAACCCAAGTTCATGAAGAACAGGCTTCCATGAGGTCTACATAGTGCACATACAAGTGTATTTCTAAGTACAGTTACACCTTTTTCAACTCATTGGCTTCTATAGGCTAGGGCTCATTCCGCACATGCAGAATAATGCACTTTGAAACTGCTTTCAGTGCTCTTTGAAGCTGTGCGGAATGGCAAAATCCACTTGCAAACAGTTGTGAAAGTGGTTTGAAAACGCATTATTTTGCGTGTGCGGAAGGGGCCTTAGAAAGCTGTAACGCTGCCTAACCTGGATAGCTACAGGATAGCCTGATCTTGTCAGATCTCAGAAGCTAAGCAGGATCAGCCCATGTATGTATTTGGATAGGCAACCTCTAAGAATATCAAGGCAGGCAATGGCAAAACTACCTGCTAATGTATTTTGCCTTGAAAATCATATGGAATCCCCAAAAGTCAGAGGTGATTTGATGGCACAAAACCCCTCCCCCCAAAAAATTCACCCATTCTTGGATATTGTGATACCCTTTTTTTTGTCAAGTAGAGTTTTCCTGTTTGGAGAAGAATGATAGCTATAGCACAGTAAAAACCCTGTAACAAGTGATGCACAGATGCAGCTTTTAGTCTCCAAGCATTTAGCAAAAATTCACCCCGAATGTTTTTTTGATCAATCAAGATGCCTACAAGTGAATACAGGTCCATTTACCAACCAGCTATCCTTGCCCTGTGTATGTAATCACTGGATGTATTTTTGATCTGCAATGTGCTGCTAAAAACTGAAGAAAACAGTACCACTCATTGGCTCTCCTGGGATGTTTGTAATTTATGGTAAAATTCTGTTCACTGTTTTCCAAGATAATACAGCTTAAGAGGTGGTGTTAGCAGTGATTCCCGAAGTACACGCCACATCTGAATTTATCCCCCACTTACTACAGGATTTCATAAACGAGTCTCCTTTTGAATTAAATGATTAAATGAGATTTCCTAGGAACAAATTACTTATTTCTTTTTGTCCTTGATGAAGAGCTAACTCTCTTGCAGTGTGCAACACCAGTATCTGTAAGTGGATACCACAAACATGTCGAATTTTCATCTACTTCCTGTTTTGGGGTGCTCTTCCAGTGGTATGTCTTAAAAACTATGATGTGTACATCCAGTCCTCTATGCCTCTTGGAAGGGAATGTATAGCCTTTATCTTTTCCCTCGTCTGCCAACAGATGACATCAATAAGAGGCAGAGAGAGAGAGAGAGAGAGAGAGAGAGAGAGAGAGAGCGCATGCAGAAGAATTCCCTGATACAGCAGGTCATAGAGCCATGAATCAAGGAAGAATCTCCAAAATATAACCAATATGGTTCCATCCTTAAGATATGACTGACTGGGCAACAGGAGAGCAGGACATAATAGTCTTCATTCAAGCAGTTATTCCACTGGTGAAAAAGAGAAGGGGAGACCACATTCAACAACCAAGAAGGCCACACTGGAGATCATGGGATCTGCATGAACAAAAGGCATGTGGAATGGAGGCTGTATTCATACAATTGCTGAAGTATGTTTGATTATATTTCTGGGAATTATTAAAATATACATTCTGTGTCTATGAGTGTGAAACCTCTCTTGGATATCAAAGGTCAGGGAATCACTGGATTACATAAACTTTACAGTATATTTAAATATGGCATTGATTCACCCCTACTCCATAGAACCGCTTTCCTATGAGATGGTTTCATGCTGTCCCGACAATATTTTTGAAGAAACCACATTGGCAACATGGTTTCTTCCTAGGTGGATGTTGACCCCACTGGCAGACATGGCAATTTTCATATGGGAAAGAACATGTTGTGTTGGTCCATTTGTACACTGTTTCTTCCTATCTACAATTCCAAAACAATATAAGAATGCTTCATTAGGAACTGATGCACCCAAAAGTCCATGTGAATTGATCCTTGGTTAGTAGATGTCTATATTTGCCTTAGGTTGGACCCAACAAGATTTCACATTGGTAAAAAGGGGGAAAGGGGGTCTTCTTTATCTCCCAGAAACCCTGAGTCCGGGATCATGCAACTGTCATGGCCAAGAACCATGTGGAATGGTGGATTTAGTAAGGGGGAGGGCGGAGTAAGGCAAAATTGCATGAAGAAGCTGGTTGGATCCAACCTTTTATGGTCTTTGCAATTCTGTATCAGATATCAAGGTCAAGAGTCCAGCCACAAGATTGTATCTGAAACAGCACACCTCTTTGATTGCTGTCAGCCTATCAAATGTGTGAGAATCAGATGCTAAAGTTTCCTCAATGCAGTTCATCCAAACCTTTTTCAATGTCACGGATACAAGTTATGAAGCAGCTGGCAGCGAGAGAGTGAAAATCTTTTGAGAGTGATCATTCCAGCTCCATTCACTTACATAAAGTGATTTAATTTGTAAAACATCTCAGTATCTAATGCAGAAAATTGATTCCCTTTTTATAGTTTCCCAGCTTTCCTATTCTTTTTCATTTAACCTAAGCTATGCATCTTTGTATTCTTAGCAATAAAGAACAAATTGACTAATAATTCAAACTGCCACTGGTTCCCCTGGAGAAATGGAAGTCCTAACTTCCACAACTCTCACAATTTTTTTTAAAAAAGAGTTTATATTACTTTGGTAATTGCATTGGTATTATTCTGATTCCAACAATCACATTAAAATTCTCTATTGTATCTGAACAGCTTTGTACATCAACCAATACCATATTTACTCAAAATGAAGGGGATCCTCTCTAAAATATTATTGACCAAAAGTTGGGCATAACTGTAATTTTAATGTGGTTTTAAGATGCCCTCCCCCGTTTTATGGCATACCTGGGAAAAAAACCCCAGTCTTATGTTTTATTAAATACACTTCATTCTGTGATGCAAACTTTGTTGCCATGCAACACTTGCACAAAGGATGAATGAGACGCAGAACAGTGATGAGTTCCCCCCACCATTATTTCTTGAAATAATCCCTCTAAACTTTCCTGAATAGGATTGTTGTTTCTTATTACTGACCAATGACATTAAAGTTATCACAGAGGACCATTTCAAGTCTCCCATAGTTTCATATAGTATTTTGGGCACTGTATTTGGCTACAAAATAATCAGGCCATGCTCATCACACAACCAAAGACATACAGACAGTTGTAAGAACACTGTTTATATTCACAATGATAATACGATGCTTTATTGTAGTTTACCGGTAAATTAATTCACAGTGAATTTGGTACCCAGTGCAGAAATCAAGCTTTTCTCTCTGGAAAGGATGAAATCATCCATTACATTAAAGCATAAAAGACAGATTACTTATTGGTGCTATCATACTGGATTGAAACCAAAAATATGAAAACCGGAGTATCCCCATATCCCACACTGCTATAGGCCCTGTGCCCCCCCCAAAAAAAAATGCTGTCCTGTCTGAAACAGAGCAACAGATCCAGTTCACTGAATTTCTACTTCTCATGCTGGAAATGCAACATTCCCTTAGTGAAAGTTCAGAAATAGTAAAGAACTGACAGGCCCATCCAAAGGGGAGGGGCGAATCTGTCTGTGGAAGCAGTGTGGGCCCATGCCAGCAGATTGCCCTCCCTGCAGAGAGGCAAATCTGCCCATGTGCAGCTGTGACTCTCCCTGATGCTGGGATGCCATGCTGGACCCCCATGCCAGTGTCCTGGTACCTCTCTGCCACCACTGGCGTAGCAGGGCTGAGCCAGGGGCATGGCCAGGGGGCAGTGGTGTGGATCCAAAAATGTTAGTAACAGGTTCCCATGGTGGTGGGATTCAAACAGTGGCGTAGCGCAAATGGGGCTGGGCATTCCAGGGGCGGGGCATTCCTGGGTGTGGCTGTGGCAAGGACACAGCCGCTGCGTCGGTCCTTGGGCAGGAAACGAATGCACACAGGCGCAGGCTGCCACACAAGCTGGTGTACCTCCTGCTAGACTGCTTCAAGTTCTGCGCACTACTGCTGAGAGGAGGGGCGTAACTAAGGCAAAAATCACGTGGCAAAATCACCAATTAGTAACCCCCTCTCGGCACGCACAAATAATTAGTAACCTACTCTCGGGAACCTGTGAGAACCTGCTGGATCCCACCTCTGCCAGGGGGGGTCGGCTTTCTCCTGGCCTTTCACTGCCTTTTGCTAGCATCTGGTACTTTAGACTTAAGCCACTGAAAAGGTGACATACCGGCAAGTCCATTGAGCTTCTATGGTGGCTTCTTAGCAGTGGGGAGGCTTTTTTGCTTTGCAAGTCACCCCATACTGCCAGGAAACCTCTATAGGAGAGGTGGGTGGCACAGTCATGGCACCAGAGCCAGCTGCCTGGCTGCTTGGATGGGGCTGTAAGGGTTCCAAGCATATAACAGTGGAAAACTGAGGAATCATGGATAACAGGGAGTAGCTGAGTTTATGGGTAAAGGTGCTGGTAAGTTTCGAATGACTTCTGTGCAGAACAGTGTTGCCAGGGTTACATGAGCCTCACAATATATTTTTGTTCAGAACTGTTGTGCCAGAGGGCAAGGAAGACTCCTGTTTCAGACTGTTCTTGCAACTTTTCCCACTTTCATTCTCAGTAGCACTTTAGAAGAGGGGTTGTGGCTTCCTGGCAGAGCATGTGCTTTGCATTCAGAAGGCCCCAGGTTAAATCCTCAGCAGCATCCCCCTGCTAAAAGGGTGATGTGAAAGACTTCCATCCGAGCCCCCAGAAACCTGCTGCCAGATTAGACAATACTCAGAATGTGACTCTGTATAAAGCAGCTTTATATAATCATAAGCTACATCAAGGAAGGGACTTTGAGGGACACAGAAGCCAAGTTTTAGAGTGTCCCTTTTCCTATTTCCTTGCAAACAATCCAGGCCTTTCTTCTACCATCGATTTCTGCAACAGAGAAACTAATCATGATTCAGCCAAATTGAGAAGGAACAGCTCTCTTTCCCATAGTTCACTGCTGTTGCCGAAGGTCCTCATGATGCTACAAGAGAGCGTATGACAAAGATGCTCGTGTATATTTGATATCCACATACTAACATTTGCATGCTATTTATTAGTGATCTTCCTTCAACAGTTTCTTTCCAGTGGGAAAGTGGCAAACATGTATGCTAAATAAATGCATTCATATAGAAAATAAAGTCTCTGACCCATGATGCAATGGAAAAGGAACATGCCATAGCAGAAGATACTGGAAAAGAGAATGCAGTGAGGCAAATCTTTTGCACTTGCAGAAGTGCATAAGATAGATGTTTGTTTAAAAAAATTGGTTTTAGTCTTGTTTCGCAGTGTCTCCTAAGAACTAGCTCTCTGGCCAGCAGCTATTTTTCTGGAAGGTCGTTTTGCAGAGATGATGAAGGGTAAATGAAGGAAGTCTTGATGTCCACCTCCCAGAATAATCTAACAGAAAGCACCATGCTATAAGGTTCATATTACAGGAGGGGGCCCATAATACAGAAGTAGAACTTTGTAAACAAAATCTACCTGGTTCACTCACTTTATTCTCCATGCAAAAAGACCTCCCGCCCCCAACACTACCATTACAGGCACTTCCAATCAAAGTCGACAGCCATTTGTCTACATAGAGCAGTAATCTGATTGGAATCAGTGTGGTGTAGCAGTGAAGATATTGGAGTAAGATCTGGGAAATCCAGAGTTAAATCTTAACTCCATGTCTTCTATGGACTTTCCATTAAAGTCTTCTGGTTGATCATGGGCCAGTCACACTCTCACAGCCTAATCTGTCTCACAGGATCATTGTGAGGAACAAATGGAGGAGAGGAAAGAAAGGTGCTGTATAAATGAAGTAAACAAACAAAACAAACAAGTAAACAAAAAATATCTAAGAAATTTTTAGCTCACCTTCCTCCTACAAAGGACCCATGGTGGAGTACAATGATTTTTAAAATATCCCAGAATAAACCACTAAATACATGTACTTCAGATGAAAACAATTGGATACTCTCCATACTCTTCTTTTAACATGGGGCGTTTCCCCACTTACATTTGCTGCCCTTTGCTGCGTGCCACTCTCAGCACGCGTCATCTCTGGAACACGCCCGGGAGTCCCCACAACCCCGCGCTCTGTGCGGGGTCATCAAAAGGCGCTGTTTACAAGAGCACCAAGGATGCCGCGCGCTGAGGAGGCGCGAGTGCTGCAGCGTCGGGGCGGCTGCGTTTTCACCGCCCCTATAGTGAGGAGTGTAGGGGGAGCCTGCGCTACTTGAGGAGAGTAGCACGGGGCTTAAGGTAAGTGGGGAAAGGGCATCTGACGTGATAACTTGGGGTTAGCCAATAGTCTAAGAACAAACTACATTTATTTCAGGGGAGTCAGTAATTGATATAAGTCTGAAAAATTGGTTGTTTATCAAGTCTGCCAATAACATATTTATTTATTATCTATCTATCTATCTATCTATCTATCTATCTATCTATCTATCTATCTATCTATCTATCTATCTATCTATCTATCTATCTATCTATCTATCTATCTATCTATCTATCTATCTATCTATCTATCTATCATATTTATATACCGCCCTCCCCCAAAGGCTCAGGGCGGTGTCCATCAGTCATAAAACAATTTAAAACATATAATAGCACATAAAATACTAAAACTTGCAGGTGGCTTCAACCTCTCCCTCCCCCCTTTGTGTACCCACAGGAGGCCAGATATTCTTTATGGCAAAGTTGACATCATCCCGGCTGGCCAAATGCCTGGCGGAACAGGTCCATTTTGCAGGCCCTGTGGAAACTCTGTAAGTCCCACAGGGCCCTGATCTCACTCGGAAGGTAGAGTGTTCCACCAGGTAGGGGCCAGAGCCGTAAAAGCCCTGGCTCTTGTAGAGGCCAGCCGAATTGCCTATCTATGAAGACAGAACCTTGATTGAATATCCATATTCTTGTGTTATATCTAGTCATGGAAATATAGGATAACTTCCATTTCATACCCTTTACGGGTTTTGGCACATGGTGGAGACCTTCCTTCTTACGCAGGCATTTGGTTAGCCTCCCTAGAAGCCCCCTCTACAGCTGCTGGTTTGGGGTGGGGTGGGGGTTATTATGATGTGATTTTTATTTTTTGTTTTAATTGCAATATTTTATTCATGCTTGTATTGTCGTTTTTGTTGTTTTAACCCTTTGTAAGCCACCTAGAGAAGCTAGTACAAGGAAAGGTACAAATATTATAAATAAATAAATAAATAAATAAATAAATAAATAAATAAATAAATATTCTACAGATTCTCATCCCAGAATCTCTATTATGTTCAGGATATCAAGATAAATGGATTAAGTAAAATCAGATCAGAGGCATAGCAAGAGGAAAAGCGCCCGGTGCACTGGTGCATCCACCGCCATGTCCCGGAATGCCCCAGCCATGCCCCTGGAATGCCCCCACAGGGGCTCATGCACTGGGCATCGTGCACCCTCCCCCGCCCCCTTGGATCTATGCCTCTGAATCAGATATTAATGTTTCTTTGCTGTACTTAGTCCAAGAGTGACTATGGTACATATGTGGAGAAATTGTGGGTATCAGTGTTAAGAGTAGTGGGTTCCTTGTTGAAGAATGGGCCAACGGTTCATTGGTTTACAAATCTTGAAGGCTTTAGACATTGAAAACCCAACTATGAATGTGGTGATAATATCTTGGAACAGACCTGTGTGGCCCATCACAGTTCAGCAAAACAGTTTTTCTGAATGTTGAACTCTCTGGTTGAAATTCAAATATTATTTACCTTGAACTCTTTCTGCTCTGTCCACAGAGAAAGAAAATGAGAGCAATGGGCTTTTTAAAAAAAAAACACACCATAACGCCTGGGGAAATTGCAGTGAGCATATTTGAATAACTAAGCCATAAGAAGAAGAAAATACTCATGAATTGCCTTCAGATATTCTGGAAGCAAAAAAGTGGTTGAACTTATTGTCCGAATTAATTACTGAGAGTCATTCCCATAGCACAGATTGTTGTCATCCAGTGTTACAGCAAGACATGTTGGTTTAACTTCCTGATGTGATCTTTTTGCTAAACAATTAATCCCCTTTTATTGTTTTTATTGTGACTTATTTTGCAGGGACGGGTAAAACCCTGCAGAAAGATTTTGTCCTTTTCATCAAAACACGTTGCTCCTTTTTGAAGTTTCCTTTTTGATGTTTCACAGGTGATGTGCCAATGCTCTGCTCTCCAGTTGCAGTCAGATCGCATTCTTTCTAGCATTTCAACCTTACTGATTTTGCCTGAAGCCCAAAGTTGATGGTGTGTATGTTCATAGAGTATTCACTGTCAACTTCAGTGAGTCAATTCAGAGCGCTTACCAAAAAAAATCTGTGTCAGCTGATTGCCTTCAACTGAGTTTTATCTCATCACTCAGTGGGTAGATTGGACCTTCTCTCTAAGCTGGTATAGCCCCTTTCCCGTAAAGTGAAAATTCTTATAAATTTTTGTTGTCCTTTTTTTTTTAACTTGAAGCATCAATCGGATATATTTTCATCCCACCTTTCCTCCGAGGAGCTCAGAATGACACACGTGGTTCTTTGCTAATTTTTATCCTCACAACCGCCAAGGTTACCAACCTCAAGGTAGGGCCTGGAGTTCTGGAAATTACCACTCCATCTCCAAAATACAGAGATAATTTTCCATGAAAAAAAAATAACAGCTTCCGAGAGTGGATTTGTTAGGATTTTACAAGCGCCTGCTTCATTCAGCCAAGCAAGAGTTAACTGTTAAGATCACATGCCTAGAATCACATGAGCTTCTGGAAAGATCACTCCTTTCTTCTTTCAGCAAAAAGAGGAGAGAGAGACACACAGGCCCTTTCCCCACTTACCCTTGTCAGAGGGTTGCTGTGCGCAATTCATGGCGCGCGCCCCGGCTTCCCCACGACCCCGCGCTCTGCGTGGGGTCATCAAAAGGCGCCATTTGAAAAGGCGCCAGGAATTACGTGCACTGAGGGGGCGCGAGAGAGGCAGCGTCGGGGCGGCTGCGTTCTCACCGCCTCTGAAGTGGGGAGTGCAGCTGGACCCCGCACTACTTTAGGAGAGTAGCGCGGGGCTTAAGGTAAGTGGGGAAAGGGCCACAGACATAGATAAACTGCTCAGACACTCAAACTGAGCACTTGTATGGATAGAGTTTGCTGTTCCAAGATTTAATGCAACTTTATTTTGTCATCTAGTAAAGTTCTACAAGGCAACTCACTTGCATCTCTGTGCTGTTATTTGCTGTGCTAATTCATTGTAATACAACAAAAGGTTAAGGGCACAGAAGTTTACACTGCATATCCTTTTCTCTCTGATGCAAAATGAGTTGCTTACATAAAGGAAGCTCCTAAGGAAGCAAGATAGCAGATGAAGAAGTCTCAGTCATCGCCTCTAACCCAGTGACAACAGTTTCATCAAACACGAAAACAGTGCAAACCCCAAACCAATATGCCCTGGCAAGCAGTCCCTCTCTACCTGCTCGCCCTCATTTGGATGAGTGATTTTTTTTTGATCTGACAATTTCATATGAAGCATACTGTAGCTATTCAGAATCTTTGCCATGTGACCGAAAAAGAAATGCCCCCAAATCCCCATGAGTTGGAACTGTATAAAATGGCTGATTCCAAAGCAGGCTATCTATCTCCTTGCTTGAACAGCAGGGGATGAAGAGAGTGCCCTTATTATGAGCTGCAAATCTGCCCAAGATCTTTGAAGAGACTTGGAAGAAAAAATACTGTGGAAAATCAGTTAAGAAAATAAGACTTCTGAAAAGGAAGTTCTGCATTCAAGAAAGAGGAAGTAAGGAGACTTGAGAAGGGATACAAATGGAGAAACAGCCCTATTTGATTTTTTTCCTTTCAAGAGCCCCCTCCATTCCATTGACTCAGTGGATTAAGTGTAAATACACTGCTTGAGTTCTATTGCTGGAGCTCAGGTCATTAAAAAAAACCTAGTCTCCATTGGCATTGCTTTGATGATGTTCAGTCAAATGAAATCCTGTTTTTCTGCTACATCTGAACTCACCCTTTATCAGGTATATCAATTAAAATTACATGTCAAGGCCAAAAAAAAAGGCAAACCAATATGGACTCTGCTCTAATATTCATCTGATGAAGAGAGATCTGGTTTCAGCCTTTAAGGAGCATCTATACTTTGCATAGACTGAGGCAGCAAGCCTTCTGGGATTGATTAAACTTTGTTAAAGTTTAACCTACCCACTTACTCCCAACTTAAATATCTTAAATAGTCACAAGTTATACTTGTGGCTGAACATGTTATACTTGTTCCGTTTCCAATAATTCCCTTTTGAGACTGCACACCACACATTTTTTTAAAGCTCCCGCAAAGATGTTTAGTGGTTGAAAATCAAAACGTCTCATTAGAGGCACAAGATTAGGTGCTTGACTGGTATTACATGGTTTTCTCCAATGTAATGACTGGGCGTGTTGGAAAGAACAGGATTTGTTTGATTGCTAAAGCCACATGAGAAGCAAAATGCATATCTTGCTAAGATTTTTTTAAAGCTTTGCTCCATTCATACATAGATAGATAGATAGATAGATAGATAGATAGATAGATAGATAGATAGATAGATAGATAGATAGATAGATAGATAGATAGATAGATAGATAGATTTTTAACTAAGGTGCAAAAGCTGTTGTTTTGTTTCCAAATAGTACTTTAGCCTACCTCCGCATGTTCTTGTGCATCCCTGAGAAGTCCCAAAGTGTCTCATATATGTCTCTTTTCTGCAAATGGTTTTGTATATGCTGGGCTTCTGGGAGGCTTATTTTTATTTTTTTTCCTCAGAAAGCAGGGGCTCAAATTTACAAGCACTATATTTTATTTATTTAGAACATTTTTTGCTGCCTTTCCACCCACTCAGTGCACACCAGGGGCAAATATAAAAAACAGTTAAACATTTTAAATAAACATTTTTTCTACAAAAAAGAGAAGCAGATTAGTTCTAAGAGAACCTGAACATGCTGTCCATGTCCAAACGGTCCATATCCTCTCTCTTTTTTTTCTGCTCACACCTGGGTGGTCCAGCTAGCTGGATCTCATCAGATCTCAAAAGCTAAGCAGAGTCACCTGTGGTTAGACATGGATGAGAGACTACCAAAGAAGTCCAGGTTTGCTGATTGACTGAATGATCTTCTTTAAAGCTCTCTCTCTCTCTCTCTAGACATAACAACTAGACATAAGAACAGTTTTTCCCGAATGCCATCACTCTGTTAAACAAATAATTCCCTCGATAATGTCAAACTATTTATTATATATTTATTATATAATTACTGCACTACTTTTTTCATCATTCCTATTACCCATCTCCTCCCAATTATGACTGTATGACTATAGCCTGTGCTGACATTTCATTTTATTTTATGATTTTACATTTTATGTTTTTATTACTATTGATTGTTTCCTGATTGCTTACTAGACCTATATGACAATCATTAAGTGCTGTACCTTATGATTCTTGACAAATGTATTTTCTTTTATGTACACTGAGAGCATATGCACCGGAGACAAATTCCTTGTGTGTCCAATCACACTTGGCCAATAAAGATTCTATTCTATTCTATTCTATTCTATTCTATTCTATTCTATTCTATTCTATTCTCTCTCTCTCTCTCTCTCTC
>NC_059432.1:48015609-48032415 GCF_021028975.2 Sphaerodactylus townsendi | reverse complement strand
ATTTGAAGAATGAATGAATGAATGAATGAATGAATGAATGAATGAATGAATGAATATGTGTGCTGTAGGGGTCTAGACAGACAGAGTAAAATCTGGACGCTCCAGATTTGAACCCTCCACTCTCTGAGTTATCTTGAGCCAGTCACACATTCTTCGCTTGTCCCAAGGAGTCTGTCTATTTCAAAAGCCTCTGCATGCTCTTCTGAATAACTCAGAGGTTTTCCTCACACTGTTATAGTGGCTGTTCCACAATGCAATGGTCTGATCCAGCTGGCTTGTTCTTATGTTCTTATGAGGAGATAGAAAAAGTGCAGAGAAGGGCAACAAGGATGATTGAGGGACTGGAGCACTTTCCCTATGAGGAGAGGCTGCAGCGTTTGGGACTCTTTAGTTTGGAGAAGAGGCGGCTGAGGGCAGATATGATTGAAGTCTACAAAATTATGCACAGGGTAGAAAATGTTGACAGAGAGAAATTTTTCTCTCTTTCTCACAATACTAGAACCAGGGGGCATTCATTGAAAATGCCAGTAAAGAATTCAGGACTAATAAAAGGAAACACTTCTTCACGCAACGTGTGATTGGTGGCCGGAATATGCTGCCATTGCGGAGGTGTGGTGATGGCCACTAACCTGGATAGCTTTAAAAGGGGCTTGGACAGATTTATGGAGGAGAAGTCGATTTATGGCTACCAATCTTGATCCTCCTTGATCTGAGATTGCAAATGCCTTAACAGACCAGGTGATCGGGAGCAACAGCCGCAGAAGGCCATTGCGTTCACATCCTGCATGTGAGCTCCCAAAGGCACCTGGTGGGCCACTGCGAGTAGCAGAGAGCTGGACTAGATCGACTTTGGTCTGATCCAGCTGGCTTGTTCTTATGTTCTTAATGCAGGAGCCACCACTGAAAAAGACCCGCAAATGAAAGTGCTCTATCCAATGTGCGTAAAAGCAGCCACACGCACGCACACACCACATAAAAACAGCCCTGCTGGACCGCATTTACATCCGACCAGCTCCAGTCCCAGCATTTTGCTGCTCCTAGCATTCCAGGAACCCTACCGTTAATGGCCACTCCAGCATGTATACGTCGGTGGGGATCCATGGCTGCTACTTTGCCAAGACTTTTACTGGAGTCCATCAAGGGTTTTTAGCAAGTGGGCAGCATCAGATGAGGTTATTGACCATTGGAGATTTGATTGGATGTGCAGATTTTTAAAAACATTTCTTTGACAGCAGTTGCCACCATGACACAAGGATCTTCATGGGAAGACTGAAGGTAAGCTGTGGCAGCCATTTTGTGGCACCTGTTTTGTGGCTACACCCACCACACTGTGTCAGAATGCCAAAGGGGCTCAAAAAGTTTGGTGTCCCCTGAAGCAGGGCATGAAGGTAAGAGTCTTCATCTGCTGTTACCCTTTTAGCAATCCACACTCTAAATAACATTCTGCTCTATAAACTACCTCGCTACCACCATGGAGGTCTCATCAACACTGATGGACTTCCCATCTATGAATTGTCAAATCAGGTTAGATCAGAGTGAATGTTCTGACACTTCAATAGAGTGATTTGAATCTCCCTTTGCTGCCATGTAAGTGCGTTTAGGATTGGGTTACAAATATCCAGTTAGAACCTTAGAATTAGAACCACAGTAAACCACATATAATTCACGCCAAATGCCCAATTTCGGTATTCTTTTGTTACAGAATTGCGGATTTTCCCATTTTATAACTCTTGTTAGATCGCTTAAAACTCCTTTTGCCAACATCTTTGGTCTCTGTCAGATCAGCCCAAAAGCATATCTCTCTGCTCCACATTAATAAATTAAAACTGTGTGTCTAGGCAATCATATAGTTCTGTCCCTTTTATTGATCTACGCTATATCGGCAAATTATGCACCAGCACATCTTGTATCGTTTTCCTCTTATTTTTGCATATACTATCCTGGTTTAATTAGTTACTGGGTAGGAAACGTTGTTCTGCAGGGCATATATGACTCCATTTCTAGAGGTTTTCACAGGTAAATATGCGTTAGTTCTCCTGGCTCTAGAACCCATATTGACTTTCATTCCATTTTCTGAGATTTCACCAGCATGGCACTCTCGTTTTCAGGTATACCTGGACAGCCAGAAGGGCTTGAAAATTTGTGATTTTTTTAAAATCAAAAGTTGTGTTTCTTGGTATGCTGTATTCTGCACGCAATATCTCATTCTTCCTTTGTTTTTCTTCTGTGCCATGGCATTATGGTACACACATTGCCCTGGTTAATGTAGCTGCAGTGCCCATAATGACTGATTTTTTACTTTTGGCCAAAAGCACTATTTCCCTCCCAAGATCTGCTGCTGTCCAGTAAATATACAACTTGGTTACTTACTATGCCTGCTGCAGAATGATACCTTTGTGGACACTAAAAACAATTTAATGGTGTGTCATAGTAGCAATTCACTCTGCTAATAGCCCGGCTCAATAATACTCCATTGCATAAAGCTCCTTCAGACTTCTGACAAATAAATTCACCTTTATGCACTCTGCAGCAAGCTCCATTTCACTAACAAATATATTTCTCCCTTATCCCTACAAATAAATATCCAGCATCTTACTTTCACATTGGCTGCTTCTCTGGATGAGGTCAGGGAGGCCGTATTTCTACCCCATATCCCCTTTCTCCATTGTAGCCGCAGAGACAACCGGTTTTGAACCACCACATCAAATCATAACTGCAGGAAGGCGGGAGGGGAAGAAATAAAAACCTGGGGGGAAATATATGTGTGATTTGATGCATTTCACAAGCAGCAATAACAGCAGAGAAAAGTTTAAACGCTCTATATGTGCAAGAAGCATTAAATAAATGTTTATAGGTTTTTTGCTTTTGCAAGCATAAGCATTTGGAGAAGCACAAACATCGGAATTTTTGCCCCCCTCTGGGTATAATGAATAGGTATGGTGCATACCCACTATTCAGAAAGCATTATTTTGCTTAAAGCTATCCCCCCGCCCCACCCCCCGTGTATGAAGTGTGCATCTTGTAGACCAAACTACACATTATGGGGATCTGTGGGGGTTCGACTCCCTTATCCCCCTCCTCCTCAGTTACCTATTGTTGAAAAGAAATGTCCATTTTCTCTTCCCTTAGCAAACTACAGCCAATTGTGAGGACATGTGATGTGTGGAAAATAATGGTGACAAACTATACAGGGATGTCAACCCATTTTCTGTCCACTACATACCCTTTTCCATTACCAACAAAGTCCAGACTAGCACGGATGCTTCTCCTCTCTTCAGTTTTATTCCACACAACAATACTGGAAGGTATATTCAGCTGAGAACCTCCTTGAGCCTGCAAGGGGAGGGACAGTATAGAAATTTAACTGAGAGCCAGTGTGGTATATTAGTTAAGAGTGGTGGACTCTGATCTGGAGAACTGGATTTGATTCCCTACTCCTCCACATCATTGATGAAGTATTATTATTATTGCTTGCCACGTTGCTGTAGATTTCACAGCTGCCAGATGATTAGCTGAATGGCCATACCCTCACATAATCTTTCCTCACCCAGAGTACCTAGGAAGTTGCCGGAGTCGGTGTAGTATTTCTGCTGGATCCCAGCAGGGCTGCCTTCTGAATTTGACCAATGTTAATTTCGGTCAATTCAAAGATAAGCCGGCAAGCGTTGCCCTAGTGTTTTCGGGTTGCTACCCAGTAGCTAATTACCACTGGCATAACTTCAGCTGGTTTGTTAGCGTAGACGCCGAAGCCTCAATTTTCAAATCGTAGTACGCAGTGACCTTCGCGTGCTCTTTTTTTTTCTGTAGTGACCCTCTGCTGGCCACGGGGATCGCTATGTCAATGATGCTCACTTTTTTGTCCTCGATCACAGTGATGTCTGGTGTATTGTGTTTCAACACTTTGTCCATTTGGATTCGAAAGTCCCACAGGATCTTGACCTTCTCATTTTTTCATTACTTTCTCTGGACAATGTTCCCACCAGTTCTTAGCTGTTCTTATGTTGTAATTCTTGCATAAATTCCAATGCATCATCTTTTTATTATTATTATTATTATTATTATTATTATTATTATTATTATTATTATTATTATTATATAGATTTCACAGCTGCCAGATCTTTAGCTGGTTGTTGGCCTTCATTACAATTCGAGCTTCACCCAGAAGCCTAGGAAGTTGTAATGTATCGGCGTAGTATTCAGGAACCTATATTGTCTGCCTTCTAAATTTGACAGATTACGCTACTCGTCAATTCGAAGACAAGTGTTTCCGCTGCCCTAGCGCTTTTTGGGATGTTCTTTAAAGCGCCGATTACTAATGGGATGATGCCAGCTGAGAAGCTATAGACGCTTAGTCAAGCCTTTCAAATCGCTGCATCTAAAGCCAAATTTCAAAGTTCTCTTTTCAATGATCCTGCTGTCACTGGAGACTGCTATGTTGATGATGGTCACTTTATTATTATTATTATTATTATTGTTGTTGTTGTTGTTGTTGTTGTTGTTGTTGTTGTTGTTGCTATTATTGCAATTATTATTATTAATTCAATTTGGTATACCGCTCCATCCCCGGAGGGCTCTGGGCGGTGTACAACATTATCTGGAAAACTAGATTGGTTTCCCCGCTCTTCCACATGAAACTTGTTGAGTGACCTTGGGCTAGTCACAGTGTTCTCAGGACTTTCTCGGCCCCACCTACAACAGATGTCTGTTGTAGGGAGAGGAAGAGAAAGCAGTTTGTAAGCCGCCTTGAGTCTCCTTACAGGAGACAACAGTAGGGTAGAAATCCAACTTCTTTTTCTTAACAAAATAAATGAACATAAATATATAAGAAAGGATGAGAGAGTTGGGATTTGAATCCAGGTTTCCTAAAGTTTGGTCCACCATTCTTATACCACAGCACTCTTACATCGCTCTTATATGACAGTGGAAGTATTAAGTGTTTCCCCACAATATATACTTTTGTACTTACAGAGTTGCAAATAGAATAGAAAGCAGTGGCGTAGTGCCAGGGGGTGGTATGGTGGTGGTGTGACACACCAGATGTGTGCCCTTGTGGGGGCATGTGACAGGGATTGTAGGGGGTATTCCAGGGCGGGGGCATGGCAGGAGCATAGGGTGCATGCGTGCCCCGGGCACAGTTCCCCCTTGCTCTGCCCCAGTAGAAAGGCTTTCTCTGCTTCTTTTTATAGCCAGAGAGGTGCTCTGGGCTTTGGAGCCAAGGGGTATGGACTTCTAAGACTGCCCTTTTTCAGGAAGTTGAATATAGTATGATAGAGGAATGGTGGTATGATGTTTCCACATGTTGGATTATTGAAATGATTAAAAAACCCTTCTAAAACTTGCTTACCACAACCACCCCATGACCATGACTTGATATAAGGATCAACTCCTCGAAAGGGGCTGTAGATCAGTGGGAGAGCTTGGCATGCAAAATGCCCCAGGCTCAATACGGACTTTGATGGACGAATCGTCTGATTCGGTCTAAGAAAGCTTCATATGTTCATCTGACTACATCAGAACCTCATGTGTTCAACTGCCAAAATGAAAACCCCTCAGTACTATTGCTTCTTTCTATCCGTAGTTGGTAATGTTGCAGAGAGAGAGAAAAATGAGGCAGAGAGAGAGGAAAAAAAAATAGAAGGTGAAATTCCAGCAAGCACGTCCGCGTGGAATTCAGCCTTAAAGGGGATTCCTGGCTTAATGTCAGAACCCCCCGAACCCCCCAGTAATGTCAGAACCCCCAGTAAATTGACAAACTCGTGTTGTATAGAACAGTAGTTTATTGAACCGATGAGTATGCTGTGGCAAAGCCAGGAATACAGAAGTCGGTATTCACACAGCAAATATAGTCCAGCGGGCTACCACCCCCCCCCCCATGGGAAAGAGCGCCCCACATAGAATGCATACAGATAACAGTGTGAGAGCCAGTCCGTGACCTTGAAGACACCTGCGAAGAGCAGACATTCCACAGTAGTAAGAAAAGACAGTTAGAACTGCGTTTAACCCTTACCCCCCTCCCCACAATAGAAACACACAAGCAGCAAAAGCTATCCCTGTATTTAGGCCTCCTGACAAGGTCACATCCTTGCATTTCAAAGGCATTTTCATTGTTATGGACTGTGAGGTACAGTGTGATCACCTATTCAGTTACAGCTATCTGTGTCAAAGTTGGGTTGGGTACCAGTTGGTCTAGATGTTAGATGAGAATTTCTCTCATAGCCCTATAGTTCTACTCAGTACAACTCAAACTGGGAGCATCAGAATCCAAATAGGTACTACTCCCTATTTGGGGAAGAGAAACTCAAAACAGGAGTTTCTGATAAGCGTAACCTCTACACAGAAGATGTAAATGTCTGAATGTCAGCGCTATGATACAACATTAGGGAAATGCCTAGGACTCTATGTCCTGTTTGTTGTCTTCAGAGTAACTGGCAGCCACCGAGGGAAACAGGATGCTTCACTAGATGGACCACTGGTCTGATCCAGCAGTGCTCTTCTTATCTCCCTATCTCAAAATACATCAGTGGGCAATGGGAAACTCACCACACAGATTTCATCCTGCACAATTTTTTTTTAAATGCTTAGACCAGATTTTGGTAGCCTTTTGTAAACAGAAGCATTAAAGACCAACTTGTCTGGAGAATGAATAAAGTAACTGTATGCTTTAAAATGTGAGTAATTGTAATAATATAAACTTAGCAACAATAAAAGCACCATACAGCTTCAAGGCGCAGTCAAGATGACAGCCAAAAAGGACCTCTTTTATTATTTTTTTTATAGCAAAAACTATTTGTATCGAAGATTATGAGCAAATAAGTGCATCATGACAATTTCGAGCATCTTTTATGATTTGATTGTCAGTAACGAGGCCCACAGGAGAGTGATAAATGTGCCGTGTGAAAAAAAAATATCTATTTCACTTAGATATCAAATTATGCAACTCTGTGCTTGATAGCACTTGGCAAAATACAAATGCTGCTGAATGGGAGTGAAATTGTTGCTTTTTGCCTAAGACACAGGTAATATCGCCAGGGGTCCCATCTTTAGATATTTATAAGAGATAAGAGTTTAAGTAATAGTAGCAGTAATACAAAATTACCTTTAAACATTGAAAACATTCTTACTTTGTTACAAGGTGTAATTTACACTTTTCCCTCTAATGGCTTATGTACTGAAAATGATACACTAATGCAATTTTTCAAATTTCGTTACCTATCTATCTATCTATACATTTTTTTTGCCTGTGTTGTAAAATTATATGTTCTTCTTCCCTGTTTGTCAGTTTTCAAATTCCTTTTAATGCCATCTTCTTACAGTTCCATAATTTTACTTCTTGATACTGAAGTTTCATGAACTTATTTTTTTTAAAAAATATATATATTTCCAAGTAAACTCTAAAAAACGGGGTGGTGGTGGTGGTGGTGGGTGAAGCTTCCAGTTCAACTTTTGAAATCTTTCTTCAATGCCTCTTAAACCGGTCTCTGGCAGATTGGTTTGCTGTCAACATGTTTTGTTCACAGGCCAAAGTGAACCAGGAAGAAGCATCAATCCATGTTCATTATTCCTGTAATTAGCAGCATTGGGAACCTACTGAATCATTATTGTTTTCTCTGTCACATGACTGACTGACTACTTGATCTTCTTAACCAGGGGTGTCAGTCACTGAAGTTCTGGCATGTAAAGCAGGTGGTCAGGGCAGTGGTATAGCTGCCACGGGGACATCTGGGGACAAACGCCCTGCCCCCCCCCCCCGTGGGAGTCACATGAGGGGGTGGAAAAATCAACCCCCACACTTCCAGGAAGGAGGAGGGGCATGGCAAATTTTTGGGAAACTGCTGGCACCTTGCCAACGGCACCAGGTTGGAGGCACTGCTTTTTGGCACCTCCATTTTCCCCTACACTGGGGGTGCCAAGAATTTATGTAGCAGCAAGAAAATAGTGTTTCCGCCCTGGGGGGGAGGCAGCATGACACTGCCTTGTTGTAGAGGTGGCGGCTGTGCAAACAGTGCCCCAGGGACGGTGTTTTTACCATCCCTGGGGTGCTGTTTTTGGCCCATGCGGAATCCGCCTAAGACTGTTTTAGGCGTGTGTGGAGTTGGTGGAACACTACTCTTTAACACTTTGGCACATTAAGCTCTCTTATGAGCTCAACTACTCCACAAATTACTTAACAACCTAACCCAGCAAGGCATGTTACCTGATGGGAGGGTGGGCTGACTTGTTCTGTTTTAAATGGGTGCATTGTTTATAGTGACAGATTTTCATCTGGCTGTCACACAGCACAGTTCTTCTGATTTTTTACTGCGAGTTGTACATCACATGTTTTTACTTTTTCATCAAAAGCTACATTGTGGGCCATGTGAAGGCAGAAAGCAAGGCACAGCATTCAAATGCATACACACATACTGTCAGCTGGTGCAACATGAATTGAGGTCTGTGTTTATCTGAAAAGCCCTCCCCATAAGACTTTGGGGCAAAACTTGTTGAAAGAGGCTGTTTTGGTTTTAGTTCTTTTTCAAGATTTTCCATTCTGTTAACAGACAAATGTGCAAAATGGAACAATAACAATAATTGGCCTTGATATGTTCAGACCTGACCTCTCTATGCACAAAAAGAGATGCTAATTGTTTGGAGAAAGGGCTACCATTCCAATTCAAATGTCAGCACGACAGGGTAGCCTCCAGTCCCCTCCTGCTTCAGGCTTTCACTACTGCTCAGTGGGGCAGCAGGAGTAACATGCAGAAAAAGCAGGCATCATGGCATCAAGTCGACATTCTAGGATTTCCCCAGATTTCTATGATTTTTAACACAGAGATCTAGGAAATTTGTAAAGCATTATGTCAACACCATGATGTCACTTTTGGGTAAATAACTGGAAGAGTTGTTGCATCATCATAAACAGTGAAATCACCCTGCCCTGCCCCCTAGCTCCAGGGGTTGCCATCAGATGGCTGGCAACCCTACAGTGCAACTACAACATCCCGTGTTAAAGATCTGAGCACCCAGATGCAAAAAATTCATTGCAATACAACATAGGTTGTGATAATTGAGGTAACAGAATGGAAACTGGCATTCACATTGCAGAATATAATCCTGTGTTTCCAATTTGAACACCAGCTTGACCCCCCCCCCCCCCATTTACCTTTAAGAGAATCAGGAAAGATGTAAAACACACTAAAATCTATTGCAATAAAGCTTTTTACACATTTACGACATCACTCTTTGAAGTTCAAAACCAAGTTCCCCAACCATACTTAAGAACAAAAGAACAGATTAAAATATATTGTAAGGTGATAGCTAATATCAATGGAAGCCTCTTCAACATGACTTTCTACTAATGTATTATCTACACTTTTATCCAGATCTTCCTTCAAGAGCCTTAAAGTAGCATTTAACAACAGTTTTAGAGAGAGACATCACAATTTGTAACAGGAATTAGTCTGAAATTCTTATGATCAAATACAACCTCTCTCTCCTCCTCCTCCTCTTGTTCTTGGAGATGAGACTGAAAGCTTCCTTCTCTAGAAAGTATTTTATCTAACTATTGTTTGTCATGATAAACAATTTAAGGAAGTTTAACAATCTGGATTCTAAGCCAGGATTAAACTATGGTTTAGAGTCCAAGTAGGAAATATCAGTGTCTTCAAGTAACCCAATACAGACATCACAACAAATGGTGGTTCAACAAATTGAAAGTTTCCTAAACCATTGTCAGTTCTATGCTTGATGGAAGGAGAAGAGACAAGAGTAATTTAGCCAACACCGCATTTCTCTACCTCATGAAGTCTCAAAGTAGCTTACATTCAATTCTGTCCTTTTCCCACAACAAGCACCTTGTAAGGTAGATGGGGCTGAGCGAAATTCTCGGGGAAATCGCATCTAGGCCTGCAGGCTTAACGGGCAGAATGGGGAATAAAACGTGGTTCTCCAGATTAGAGTCTGCTGTTGCAGTTAACCACTATACCATTCTGCTTCCAACCAGGGCTTCTTAACAGAGCAAGGATTCATATGTGGCTTTACTATAGAAATGAGACAAAATTTTATAAGCTGTCTGATTCTATTTGCATATTCCTATCTTGACTTTATTCTCTCTAAAAAAAACAAGTTCATGAATCTTTCTATCAAATTTCTATCCTTCCCCTCTGCCATGGAGTGGTTCCATGAATATTCACAGAAATGCCCATCCAAAAACTAGAAAATATGACAGAAGGTTGAGAAAATACTGAAACCAGTTCTGTTGGGGAAAATGGCTGCTTTGGAGGGCAGACTCCATGCCATTGTTCTCAGCTGAGGTCCCCTCCCTCCCCAAACGCCACCTTTCCCAGGATCCACCCCACACTTCCCCGCCAAAATCAATATTCAGAAATTTCCAAACCTAGAGTTGGCAATCCTGCCATTTACTCGAGTCTTATGACCTTGGGAATAAACTTTTCCCAGAGTTGAAAATGGCTGACCTGACCTCTCTATGCACAAAAAGAGATGCTAATTGTTTGGAGAAGGTGTGGTGTTCAGGGCTACCATTCCAATTCAAATGTCAGCACGATAGGGTGGCCTCCAGTCCCCTCCTGCTTCAGGCTTTCACTACTGCTCAGTGGGGCAGCAGGAGTAACATGTAGAAAAAGCAGGCATCATGGCATCAAGTTGACATTCTAGGATTTCCCCAGATTTCTATGATTTTTAACGCAGAGATCTCTATTGGGGAAGGGAATGCTGAGACGACCAGTGTTAATAATGTCTTTTGGCTGACAGACTGTGGAATCCAAACCAGTTATCTGTTTTTCTCCAGCACTGACTTCTGCAAATATATACCCAGCTTGTACACAAGAGTTTGAAAACTCTTCTCAGCCTGTCTTGAGGGACAATATTTATTTATTTATTTATTTATTTATTGTTTACATTTTTATACCGCCCCATCCCCTAGGGGCTCTGGGCGGTGTACAACAACTTAAAATACAATAAATAAGTTATTAAAAACATTAAAACAGCGGTAACACTATACTAACAATATAATAATAGGAAGGCGTCCGACTAACCCCATTTTCCATTAAAATTCTCCCAGGGGAAATTGGGGGAGAGGAAGGGAGGCGAGCCACAGTAGATGGGAGCCCAGATGGTAGACTGGCTGGGGCACCGTTTCAGCGGCTGGTCCCTCCAAAGGTTCATGACCAACTCCGCTTATTATGTCTCAGGAACTCACCAGAGTTCTATCTGTGTTATTATCTTCTCACCTGTTGCAGTTAAATAGCTGTTGGCACAGCTCAGATCCATGGGTCAGGCTTTTAGTGCCAAGTTTGGGCATTCCAGAACTTCAAATACTTCATCGGTACATTTAAAATGTTAATTACTGTTCTGGGTTATTTTTTTTTCCCTTGCGGTGGGCCATTAGACTCCCTTCTGGGTTTTTTTTTCTTGTGCATTAGGGTAGGAAGGAAGCCAAAAAAACATTATAACAATTTAGAGTTCCACTATTAAAAAAGACCCCCTCCTGCATTCACTTACATTTCCATCCCAGTATACAGAACTTCCTTTCCAGACAAGTGAATATTACATATGTCTGTTTAGCAGTGTCTGCTTTCGTTGGTAGTGTATTGTGTCTGGGCTCCAATGTTTCTGGCGACTTTAGTCTGCTTCACACAGTTTATGGGTTGTAGGTTCCCGAACAATACACAAATCTGTTTTTACATTGCTAAAAGCTTCCCCGCATTGAAATAAAGCCCTGGAAAAAAAGAGGCAGCCTTTAAGTAATGTCATTATCTTTGAACCATTTTCAGAGGAAAATGGACACAATTGTGCAATGGGGTGGTAGTTCATTACGGTAAAGAGGTTAGTTTCTACAAAGAATGCATGCTCAAGCCACATTGTTTAGTCTGAAAGACTACTGTGAGCTCTCCGAGTCACATCACTCATGGACTTGCTAAGTGTATCTCTTTGATTCATCCTGCCCATTTAGTTCTCCCGAAATGTACACAAGATTGCAGCCCCAAGACTGGACTACCATCTTTTCCTTCCCCTTAGGGTTGAGTTTTTGGGAAACAGACAGTCTGTTGGTGAAAGGATTCCTTCAGTTAGAGGGGAAAACTTTCCTCCAAAGGAATATCCCTAACTAAGCAGATGACTAGCACTGGATCCAGTCTTAGTTTTAAATTTTATTTATTAATTTATTTGAATAGTTATGTCCCACTTTTCTCCCCAGGGGAAGTCCAAAGTGTCTTACGGCGCTGTTTATCCCTCCTTCATTTTATCATCTCAACAATGATATTGAAAGGATATAGGTTAGGCCTGAGGCCATGACAGGACGGCAAAGCTGAAGTGAATTGTATAAAAAGGAAATTATCAAGCAAATTTTGAATTGGAATTTACTCCTCAATTCGCAACCTCATGTTTTCTTAATTAAAATTGTCCTCCCTGCCTCCACATGAGAAAGCGAGCATAGTGTAATACTTAAGAGCAGCAGGAATCCACTTCTCCACATGAAGTCTGCTGAGTGACCTTGGGCCAGTCACAGTTCTCTCAGAACTCTCTCAGTCCACAGGCAATGGCAAACCACCTCCAAACATCTGTTGCCTTGAAAACCTTCTGGAGTAACCATAACTTGGATACAATTTAACAATACTCTGTACACACACACTCCATAAGCACAAATTTCCAAATGTGATGGTCTTTGAAAAAATTCTGTGTCAGACTCAGTTCTTCAGCAATGAGGGAATCATAATGCTAATTGACCTTATCAGTGTATTATAGAGATTGGTCTGTTCTGCACATGCCATTTATGATGTTTTCCTGCTGGAAATAAAATGTTTCCTCCATGGAGTTCTGCACTGTTTTTACCCCCTTTGATTTGGAAACATTTCCAAAACATGTTTTCTCCATTTGTATTTGAAAACACCTTAACAGCATTTCTTTGTGCTGAAATATTTCCGAGCTGGCTTCCCTCACAGTGGGATCATGCTGAAATGCTTTATTTTTTTCCTGCCAAAACCATAGGACATTTCCCACACCTCCAGTGTGGTCACCAAACCTCAATTTCAGCACTTGCTCTACCATTTCATTGGTCCCTTGCCTCATAGCTTCACCCCTCTCCTCTCAAAACTGATTGTTTATTGGCATTTTCTCTCCCCGCCCAATTTTTGATATCAACAAATCAGTGATGCTATGAAGCACTGCTACAGTGCATGTGTGGTTAAAAAAAACTGGTAACCAGGAAATGTTTTGAGAAGGAGAGCGAACAAACTTCATTGTAAACGATGGTATCAAAACATCTTCAAAATGGCGCAAGTGGTGTATGCAGGCCACTGGCTGCAGCCTGTCACAACAAGCCTAGTTTTGTTAGTGGTGGGTGTAATTCTATATGGTTGCTGTCCTCACACACTCACATGGTTGCTGCTTTCTGATTTCATATTCCATGGATTATTTGTCTGAATGCAGCTGCCCTGTATAACTGGGATCTGTCCCATCCCCCAAACACAGCACCTTGATTTAATCCCATTCCCTTCCATCTCCTACAAACATGGAGTAACGTTTATGGAGTTTATGGGTAGCTGAATTTGCTCCCCATTCCTCACTCCCATTGGCTGTCCTCCGTTCTCTTTGCTGGTGTCTATGCTGACCTTGTTGTGGTTTCCAACCTCCAGGTGGGACCTGGAGATTACCCAGAATTTATAACTGATATCTAGACTCCAGAGATCTGTTACCCTAGAGAATATGGCTGCTTTGGAGGATAGACTCTATGGCATTATGCCCTGCTCAGGTCTTTCTGGACTCAGAATCTACCCTCCCAACCAAGAGCTGGCAATCCTACTACTGATCTACATTTAGTTTGTTTGGTCCTCTGGACACAAACGTATCTTTATGTGGCTCTGTAAAAAGCCAACTACACAGATGGCAAAGAAACGACAACAACCGCTTTTCAAAATGTCCAAATAAAACCAGCTGGGCCCAATTATTTTTGGTGGGTTTTGCCATTATTTCCTCTAATATTTTGAACCATGAAGCCATTCTATGGGAATTTCTCTTTTTAATGTGGGCATTCTGCATGGAAAGACAGGCTTCATAAACAGATAAATAAATATTTGCAGGGCAAATGTCAGCATTGCATTTGAGGTGATTTTTGGTCCAGGAGATTGCTCTAGGTTTGTGAGGAGTGACTACTTATGCCTGGCTTGTATGCACAAACATTACTCAGACATGTTGATAATCATAATATAAAGGGCATGAAACAAGCCCTGGGGCAGACTCATCTTGCCCTCACAATCACCCTTTGTTACCTCCTGCTAACCTTAGTCTCTCCCTCTGTTATTACTTGGCAGCAGGGAGACAATTGGCTACACTACAGCATCCTCGGTATGATAATGACTTCTTCCTAATGTTTTGGCTCAAGATCTTGGTGTCACATTCTTAGTTTATTGCACAGTCTATGATGATTACATTGTTCAGTTTTCTTCATCAGCAAAAAAGAACTGAAGGATGTTAATTTGTATTTGGGTGACATTGCTTGAAGTTAGGGTTGCCAACCTCCAGGTGGTGTCTGGAGATCTCCCAGGATTATGTCTGATCTCTAGGTAATAGAGATCAGTTCATCTGGAGAAAATGGCCACTTTGGAAGGTGGCCTGTAGGGCATTATAATCTCCTCCTCCTCCTCCTCCTCCTCCTCCTCCTCCTCCTCCAAACCTACTCCCTGTTTGGGCTCCACCCCAAAAAATGTCCAGGTATTTTCCAACCTGGAGCTGGTCTTTATGGATAAAAAGTAGTACACTGAGAACCAGTGGGTCCAGCCAGCTTTTTCACTCAATCTTGCTTTATTCCCCTTCTTACGATACTCTCCATTCCGTACAGGTTTTGCACACGCAAGTCCCATGATCCATATCATGGTGTTTTGGTGGTCAAAGGGGACCACGCTTTCCTTTTAGTGGTGCTGGACAACGGTGTCAAGTTACAGCTGATTTGTGGTGACCTCAAAGGGATTTGAAGGTGAGAGACAGATTCCATTACCTGTCTCTGCATAGCAATCCTGGACTTCCTGGGTAGTCTCCTGTTCAAGTGATAACCAGGCTTCCCATAATTAGCTTCGAAGTACTGACAAGATGGAGCTAACCTGCGCCATTCATCCCTTTTTGTACCAGCATAAAAGCTGGTTGGATCCAACCCAATACGTGTAGATTGCTGGACTACAACCTGGGGGTCTTGGGTTCAAATCTGCTACTGCCATTAAATTCACCGGATGATACTGAGTCAGTCACTCTCTCCCAACATGACCAACATCACAGGGTTGTTGTACAAATAAAAGGAGACAGGATACGTTACATTTTGTCTGGAAAAGTATGGAAATGCAAGTGCAGTTGGTGGAACAACAGAGCAATGAGCTCTCAGTGTTGTCCTGAGTCTTGTAACATCTCCACATGCACAATAGCAACCTCAAAAAAAAAAACACACATACACACTGCAGTCATCCAAAACATTATCTTCACCCCCAGCTTGACAGATCATGTGTCAGACTTTTTACAATAGTTAAAGCAGAAAAACAAGTGAAATTCCATTCATAGCTTTTTTTTAATAAGACCAGCTTAGGGAGCCAGGGACTGAAAGCAGTATTTATAAGGTGATGTTGATGGAAACCAGGCAATAAACTTCATCCAACACAAAATCCAGGCTATTTTAAATGAGATTAACCCCCCTAAATTCTTATTTGACAATTGATCATTTACAGTTGCCGAATTCAAGGCTGTAAGTTTGGACTCTGGACATCAAAACTCAAAAGAGTTAATTGTTGAAAAGTGCCTGTAAGGATCAAGATGTTGAATGTCAAGAGAAATCTTTCTGCTATTGCCCCATGGGTGTTCTGAATATATAAAACCCTGACGCAGGCTGCAATGAACTCCAATCCTAGACAGAATTACTGTCTTCTAAGGCCACAACCCTAAGAAAACTCTCCAGAGAGTAAGCCGCAAATAAAATACTCCTGAGTAGTCCTGCTAAGCACTCACTAAATCCATGGACTCTGAAGGGTGCTGCTCTGTTTACAATTGCCCTGTAACTTATCTTTCATGTGGACTGTTTTGGAGCACTTAGATGCCAAACAGTGCAAGCCAATGCACGTTTATAATAATATCTGAGTGCCATCAAATCAAACCTGACTTATGGCGATCGCATGAGCAGAAGTGGTTTGCCATTGCCTGCTTCTGTGTAACAACCCTGGACTTCCTCCGTCATCTGCCATGAATCACAGCCAACCCTCCTTAGCTTTCAAGATCTGATGAGATTGGGCTTGTCTGGACTATCTACATTTATCCAGAAGTAAGTTCCATTTTATTAACTGGAGCTATTGTCCCGTTAAGTGTCTAAAGCAGTGGTTCTCAACCTTCCTAATGCCGCACCCTCTAATGTAGCCCCTAAAAGCCGTAAGAATCTCAACCCTACCATTTATCCATTTTACAGATGGAGAATACCTTCCATGGTGAGAGTCTTAGGCTTGGTGAAAGTGTCACTCAACCCCCCCCAAAGGGGTCCCGACCCCCAGGTTGAGAACCACTGGTCTAAAGAAACCCATTTGCCTGCAACTCTAATGAACACATCTTGAGGCAAACCCTAGTCAATAAAGTGGGACTTGCTTCAGAGGAAACACAGGCATGTTTGGCAACTCTATGATCCTGAGCATGTTTACTCAAAAATAAGCTGTGCTGGATATTATGTTGATATATGTTAACACACTGTGTTTTATTCCTCCATAATTATGTGCCATTCACGTGATGCCTAGTACAATCTATCTATCTATCTATCTATCTATCTATCTATCTATCTATCTATCTATCTAT